>NW_024379278.1:0-8124 GCF_016835505.1 Polypterus senegalus
TCGAGCTTCGTCTTGTTTACTAAACTAGCGATACAGTTTAATATTGCCACTGACCCACTTTATAATCGTTTTTTTATATATGCGATATCATTTTAAGATGAAATACACAAATTTTATTATATTATACAGAAAAACTTTAACTTTATTTAAATAATCTATACTGTTAATAATTAAAGGGCAGGTTGCTATGCTAGCAAGGATCTGTGCTCCGTTCACGATTGTTCCTGCCTCGAACTGTATGCTTCAATGGGACTGGCGTGATGGATAGAATAATCAAACCGCATTCTACAAAGATATTTCAATGTACATCACTGATAACTGTACATCCAGCTTTTGAGAGTATAAACACTCATAAACATCAAAGTGTCCACTACTGAAATGTCACCTATGAATCTAAGATGTTTAAGGGGCATTGGCGGTTGTAGAAGGTTAAATATTTGGCCATTCGGTACACGGGAAAGCAAAAACCCAAAAAATTCAGCGGAAACCATCAACTCACATGCAGAACCATAGGTGAAGGGCTTAAGCATTTCACTTTTTAGGGTGCTCCAGTGTATTATAATTATCTCTTGTACCATCATCAGTCCACACCTTGAACCTGTCCCAGTCATTCAATACATAAAACACAATGTTCCTCCGGATATAAAAGAGTGAGCCTGATATGGTGGTTGCAATAACAAAGAGAATGGAAAAGGTAGGTGCCATCCCCGGGGCAAGGAAACCACTTTCGGTAAGTGACAGTTCTTTGATCGATGGTGATCACCTCGATAGACATATTAATGGGGTATGGTTGGAATGATAAAGGAAATGGGTACCTGAACAATGTAAAGTAAGCCTAAAATACCTACACAATAATATATCGTAATAAACGAACAATAAAACAGCAGAAAGCTGTGGATTAAATAAAAAGGCTGTAGTTATCAGCGGGAGGCGTGAACCCTGTGGCAAGCAAGGAATGAAATGTAGAGAAGCGCGGACGGCCTTATATGGCAGGCAGCCAACAACGTGGGAGGCGTTGGGATGGGGACCAACACTGCCTCACCGATGGCCGAGCTGCAGGCTATGGGCGTACAGTATATATGTCGTAAGTAGGATTTAGTTAGTGTTGGGAACCTGCGTACCACATTTCTTGAAATGGACCCATAAGTAACAAGACCGTAGAAAAGTTCAATATGGCCCGACAATTTGGGAAACATACCACCAAAATAAGTATTACATTGGTTTGGTTAAACGCGGGAAGCCCTCCCAAAATTTTATGAAGATGAGGCCATAAATAAGAAAAATTCAACATGGGGACGTTGTCGACTGTTTGCGTTGAATTTTGAAATGAAACCTGCTTAACTTTTTTAAGTAAGCTGAGGAATAGCCTGCCAAATTTCAGCCTTCTACCTACAAGGGAAGTTGGAGAATGAGTGACATTGGAAAGTTCAATATGGCGGCGGACAGTGGCATCATACCACTGAAATAAGTACGTACTCGGTTTTGGTTAGCGCAGGGAAGCCCCGTGCAAATTTCGTGAAGATGGGGCCATAAATAAAAAAGTTCAACATGGCGGACATTGTTGACTGTTATGACCGTTAGCGTAGAATTTTGAAATGAAACCTGCTTAACTTTTGTAACTAAGCTGTAAGGAATGAGCCTGCCAAATTTCAGCCTTCTACCTACACGGGATGTTGGAGAATTAGTGATGAGTGAGTCAGTGAGTGAGTCAGTGAGGGCTTTATTAGTATAGATTGCAAAATACCGCGCTTACGGGAAGTAATGTGTTAAGAAGTTATAAAAAGGAAAAGGGAAAAATTTTAAAAATAGCGTAACATGATTGTCAATTTGTGTTGGCTGTTATGAGTGTTGCTGTCATATATATATACAGTATATATACATACATACATACATACCACACACACACACATAAACATATATACATATAAACATATAACACATACACACACATCTACACATACATATATATATATACTATATATATATACATATATATACACATATATATACATATATATATAATATGTACATTTAGGGGCCGACAGATGACACAGACAGGTGGACATGTTATTCATCACCTCCACACGTTTATTATTTACAACTATTTACAAGGTTTGGTGTCACTCAGACACAGAATAAGTGCACAAACCCCAAAACACAGTCCTGGCCACTCAATGCCTTTTCTTGGGGCCCCCTCACAATCTCTGCTTCTGCCTCGTCCTTCTTCCACCCAACTCCAGCCCTGGTGAAGAGGCGGCCCTTTATAACTCGGATGAGCTCAGGTGGTTTCCCATACTTCCCCATTGGCCACGCCCAGCATGGCGGAAGTCCGGCTATTTTCCTGGCAGCTCACGGGTGTCCTCCTTAATCTTCCCAGCACTTCCTGGTGTGCGGAAGTGCTTGAAGTGCTAGGTCCCCAAGGCATTGGGAAGCCTCCTGGCGTGACCTCGGGCCCCTCGTGTGGGGCTTCCATGCCCCCCAACCCGGCCCCAAAGCAACCAGGATGGTGGCCCCCGTGATCCCGGGTGGGCGTAGATCCACATCCGGTCCCTCCGGTGTCCTGGCCGGGTGTTGCCCGGCATCCTGACAACATACACATCTACATATATATACACATATCAACATATATACACACATACATATACATACATACACACACACATATACATATACACTGTCACAAAAATGAGACATGGACAGATAAGAGTTGGGGCAGCCACCGTATATTGTGGTATCCTGGCTACAAAATCGTTTTCTTCTTAAATACAAAGCACTGAGTGCAAAAACAGTAAACAAGACTGAGGAAACAAAGGAAAGGGGCAGGTTTTAAAGGAAGACGGAAGGTGGGTCATATGGATCAACCCCGTGGTCTTCCACCATTGGTTTGTAGCGGGGTGACACCCAGAGGGACTGGAGCTGGTGGCGATTTCCCCATTGGCTCAGTCCGGAAGTGATGTCAGGAGACCCAGGTGAAATCCTCCGGATGGTCTACAGCAAGGAGAAAAAGATCAGTGCACTCTGCCACACCCGGCATGCCTCGAACTGCCTTCCTCAAGCCACTTTGCTGCCTCTATCGCGTTGTGACAAGGCCCCCTTAGCCCAGACCCGGTGAGGGACTTCCGAAGGTCGTGAACCGAGAAAAGGGCATCAGCGTTGGTGTGGAGCGCCCGGCGATGAGGCGCTTATGCGGCTGTAGGTCAAGGAACCCCCGGGTGATCAGGGTTCGACTCCTGTGGAGGCCATCACTGTAGAGGTGCATGGTCCGGACAAGGGTAAATTTCCCGCCAACAGGTAGTACCTCAGCTATAATCGCCATTTACCCAGAGCCTCCCTCTCCCCCGCAGCATACCTGGTCTCCCGGTCCAACAGTTTCCGGCCCCCAGGAACATGATGGGGTGCTCCACCGACTTTGGCTCAGCGGCCCAGGCCTGTGTCGGGCGTCCGTCTGGAGGATAAAAGGCAAAGAAAAGTTGGGCCCTCAAAATAGGTGTGGCGTAGGCCTGCTTTAAAGTCACCAAATGCGCGCCTGTTTTCCAGTCCATGCCACAATGTTGGGGCCCTCTTCTTTGTTAAATCAGTAAAGGGGCCCCGCTCTCCCCAAACGGGTACAAACCGGTATTTACCGGCTAATCGAAAGGCTTGGACCTGCCTTGGTTGGGGATGGGGCCTTTCAGAATCATCAATTTTGGAGCACTGCCTCCACGGTCCCCGACCCACCAGGTAGCCTAAATATTTGGCTCAAAGCAATCGAGCATTTCTTGGATTAATCCAAACCACCTCACCAAATGTCCGTAATACACTTGGACATGCTTAGGTGTTCCTTATGTGCTGGAATAATGACCACGTCACCCAGGAAGGCAGCACTGTGTAGTTATGGGGCGAAGCACTTTGTCCAAGCGCTGAAGGTTGCTGGAGCCCGTGTAACCCAAATGGAAGGACAGTACTGCCAGTTCCTAGGGGTATAAGGGCAGTTTTTGCCGGGTCGTTAAAAGGGAACCTGCCAGTACCCTTGTCATGTCAAGTGTGGTCCAGGTTGAGATGTCAAGCCTCTCAGGTTAGTCCGCGCTGAGATTGGATAGGCATCAATTGGGGAGACTTGATTAACCCGGCCGGGTCATTGCAGAACCCCCAACCCCCGTGGGAACTTACCGGCAGCACAATGGGGCTGGACCAGGGACTATAACTCTCCTCAATCACCCTCCAGCATGCGATCCCCAGCTCCACTTCAGCCTTTTTGCCTTGGGAAGCCGTCGGGCGTTCTTGGACAACAACGGGCTCTGTCCGATGTTGTTCCAATCAGAGAGGTCCTTCGGGGTTCTCACTGCCCTACCTCGAGCGGCCGGATAACTTTTTCCAGCTCCTGCGCTGTCTGGGCCCTAAGTCCGTGCGAAGTTAAGGTCGTCGTGTGGCGAAGAGTGGCGGGGCGGGCCCGGGGGAAAGGATGGGGTCCCTGTCCTTCCACACCGGTTTCAGCAGGTTCACTGATAAACCGCTCCTTTGGCCGGGGGTTGGGTTGACTCCAAATAGTCGACCAGTCCCTTCCTCCCCCCTTAACTTCGTAGGGAATGGGCAAGCAATTTAGAGTGGGAGGTGGCACTGGGACCTGACCGATCTCGGGGGAACTCAAAGGCGATGCATGGATTTGTATCGGGCTGTGCTGCTTGAGCCTCCTCTATGTGATTTTTGGGGACAGGCGAATCTTTCCAAATCTATCGTACTACGCGATATATCTAGCTATGTTTGTGGGGGAAAAGGGCCTCTTCTTCCCAGCCTTCTTTCAAAATATCAAATATGCCCCGGGTTGAAAGCCCGTACAGTAGTTAAAAGGGGGAGAACCCGTGGAATTGGGACTTCGTTTAGACAAAGGACCGAGGGAGGGCGATCCCAGTTCCTTCCATCCAGCTGACCCCTTTCGCAGCATTTGCTTGAGGTTTGATTAAACCTCTCTACTAATCCGTCGGTTTGAGGATGATAACGGGTCTTTAAATGCTTTATTTTCAGTAATCTGGGAGTCTCCTTGACGTCTCCGGGTGAAGGGGTCCCCTGGTCTGTCAAGACTTCTTTGGGGATCTCGCCGCTACCCTAATTCCCTGCGATGGCTTGAGGGAGCTGGCGCAATGGAACAGCAGGGTATGCGTGGCATAATCACGAGACTAAAATTCCGTGCCTGGGGGAGGGCTCAGGGTCCACCGGTCGACCCGATTCTGGGAAGAAAGCAATCAGTGGAATAGGAACAGAGGAGACGTCCCTTCTAGGAATTTTGCAGTTGACACTCCGGGCAGGAGCGCCCAAAAAAGGGGGAACCTCCTCGTAATTCCCGGCCAGTAAGCGGCTTGGATCGCTCGAGTTTTTTGGGGCCCATGTGGCCACCCCCGGGGGGTGGTGTGCTGTCCAGACCGCCCCGCGGAAGATGCGCGGGCTATAGCACAACCTCGTCTCCTGCCGTCATGCATTGCTCGGAAGGAGGTCATTATCAGCACAAAGTAGGGCCTGTGGCACGACTGACCCTAATGGGTGGCCATTGACAAGGACCCCATTTTACAAACTTCAGGGAGTAGTCATTCCGCTCCCTTCTAAAAGAAGGCGTTTCTTTAAGTGGCCAACCGGAGGAGGGGCAGCGTCGACCCTCAATGGGCGTGGTTTCCTCCGTCCGCCGGGCGTTGGTGGTGGTTTTTAGCCCGCGGCCGGGGTTTCCCCTAGTGGGGCGACGCCCGTCCCTCTCCCGGCATTACGGGGGGGCGCGGGGTTCGTCTCCGTCCATAGAGCCCAAACCCGGGGGGGTATTGTCTCCGGCGATTTTCAAGTCCGCCCTTTTTCACGGGTGGGGGGGTGGTAGGACCCCCACGGTGAGTTTAACACCCTCCGTAATGAAAACGGCCCCGGCTTCCAGCGGTTCTCCGTGGACACAGGTTATACCCGGGCTTAAAAATTTGATTTCTTGTTTGCCCGGGCGGGCAACAATTAAAAGTTGCTGCGGAGTAAAAAACCCGTGGTCTTTGTCCCTTGGCGATCCCCGCGCCATAGGGGACCGAGGGTTGGCAACCACCAACCCCCCCTGCCCCCCACCTGCATTCCTCCCCTTTCCTCCGCGGTTTGCGGGGCCCCGCGGGGCTTCTGGCTCGGTTGCAGGGGGGGAGTTTGGGGCTACCCGGGTTTATTTGACGAGGGCGGGTTCCTCCCCCAGGGTAGGCCGCCCTCTGTCTCCTAGCCCATGAGCTCACCATGTTCTTAAACGCTTGCCCCAAACCCCGGGTGGGTGAACCACAGGGAAAACGCTTCCAGGGCAGATAGCAAGCTACCTGCTCTATTTTTGGTAAAGGGGTGTTTTTAAATGGCCCTAGCCAATGCCCCACCATTCCCTGGACCAGGGTTGTTTTTTTGGTTGGCCGTTCGGTCCAACCTCCATGTTTTTTTTTTTTTTCCTCCAGTCGGGGCACCCCTAGGTGGGAAATGGGGGTTTGGTTTAGGGGGGCAGGCACTCTCCCCCAAAAGGCATACGGTCCTTTTTCCTCCCCCCCCAGGGCGCCCCTTCTGTGAACCCCCCCCCACTCCTGGCCCTCCCGATGGGCTGGTTTGAGTGCGGGGGCCCGGGCCCCAGCCCCGAACCACGGGGCCCCCGCCTGAAAACTAGGGATGCGCTCCCCTGGGTATATTCAGGTCCTGTCCCTTTTTGGGACTTCTCCCTCCCTTCGACTAGCCACTGTCACAAAAACGAGACATGGACAGTAAAAAAAGTTTGGGGCAGCCACCCTATATTGGTATCCTGGCCAAAGCGTTTTCTTCTTAAACACAAGCCGAAGTGCATACAACCGAGTCCCAAAAAAAGACTGAAACAAAGGGAAAAGGGGGAGGTTTTTAAAGGGGAAGACAGGAAATGAGGGCATATGGATCTGGCCCTGGTCTTCCCCCATTGGTTTTGCAGGTGACATCAGAGGACTGGGCTGGTGTGGCCCACTTCCTTCATGGAAGTGATGTCAGGAGAGCCCGGTGAAATCCTCGGGGGGGTCTACAGGCAAAGGGGAAAAAAAGGGCAGTGCACTCGCCCCCCCGGCATCCTCGAAATGCCTTCCTCAGCCCCGGGGTGCCTCCCATGCCCGGGGTGTGTGACAACACATACATACATACATACAGTACATACAGATAAATATACATATATATACACACATACACATACATATATATACATATCCATATATATATATACACATATATATATAGTATGGGTTGCCAAACAGGATTTTCTGAATATATAAAGTCGGTGTCAGAATATATAAAGTCAAAACTTTTTTCTGAATATATAAAGTCAAAACTTGAATATATAAAGTCAGACTTGTTTCTGAATATATAAAGTCAAAACTTGTTTCTGAATATATAAAGTCAAACTTGAATATATAAAGTCAAGCTGGAATATATAAAGTCAAAACCTGAATATATAAAAGTTAGCGTCGGAATTTATAAAGTCATTCCTGAATATATAAAGTCAAAGTCAAAATATATTGATTGAAACGACTCAGGCACATTTTTAGTAAACTAAAAAACTGAAATAAGTTAACAAAAACGTATTCAGAAAAATAAATTAAAAACACTGTTCGGTTAATGTTTTTGAAATGATGCATTGCCCTGCCCAGGATTGGTTCCTGCCTTGCCAGTGTTGGCTGGGATTGGCTCCAACAGACCCCGTGAACCTGTGGTCGGATTCACGGGTTGGGAAATGGATGGATATTCCAGCGCTGACTTTGTATATTCCGGCCTGACTTTATATATTCAAGTTTTGTTTAAATATTCAAAGCTGACTTTATATCTCAGGTTTTGACTTTATATATTCAAGGTTAACTTTATATATTCTGGCCGACTTTATATATTCAAGCTGACTTTATATATTCAAGTTTTGACTTTATATATTCAAAGCAAGTTTGACTTTATATATACGTGACTTTATATATTCAAGTTTTGACTTTATATTTCCGCGCTGACTTTATATATTCAAGTTTGATTTATATATTCAGAAAATCAATGTATTTGCCGTTTGGCACCCCATAATATCAAAATCTACATATATATATAAAAAATAAAAAATTAAAATAATAATATATTAATAAAAATAATAAAAAATGTTTAAATTTT
>NW_024379279.1:0-11140 GCF_016835505.1 Polypterus senegalus
CTCCTTCAAAAGCTCCAAGGCCGAGGTGAGCTGCTCAGTGGTCTTGTACCCCATGTTGGTCACAGTGTGTTATTGTAATGATTTGCGTTTATTTTTTTATTGTGTTAATATTGCAAATTTGATCCTGGTTTTCTTTTTATTGTGTTTTTTGAGTTATTTCTGTTATGACTTCTTCTGAATTCTTTACACTTTGAAGGTAGTTGATGATATTTTCTGTTTTCCTGTGACGCCATCTTCACTTCTTGTGTGTCACTATTCTGTGTGTCTGTTGTAAAGGAGTTGCTACAAAGTGACAATCAGGGTCACACTAAGCGTTTTGTCAAAGATCAAGGAGTACAAAGTTCAGTCCATTAGACTTCTGTGTTATCTGAGTTTGTGGATGTGACATAAAGAATAAGCAGACGTGTGTTTAAAAGTCAGACGTCACAACTGGTGCTTTGTGTTTTGACTGCGAGTTTGGATTTCACTTTCAGTTCTGACCCTCAGCTTTTTGATCTTCCAGTTCTGATCTCCTCTTCTGGCTCTCAATTCCCATCTTTCTCTCAGTTCCTTTTCTTTCTGCTGTTTTTATTGACAGCCTGATTTAAACTCGGATCATTTAAAATGAGTGAATCAGTGAGAGAAGACGAGTTTATAAAGATATGAAGCCCCTCCAGGGAGAGGTTAAAGATTTAAAGACCCCAATGACACAAGTGACAACTACTTTGTGACAAACTCTAACTGCTCTTTCAACTTCAAGTGCTCACATAAATCAAGGTGCTGGTGGTCTGACAGTAGCTGGTGGGAGTCACGTGGTGGGAGGGAATGTTTGAATTATCAAAGGACGTGTTTGATTGTCAGCCAAATCCTGATCTAAAAATCAACTCATTTTAGTCATTTGATGTCACTGCTTGACGAGAAGCCACCTGAATGGACATTCACAATGACAAGACAAGTCACAGTTCTGTCCATCTATTGAGGATTTGGTTTGTGAATTTAGAAACATTTTAAATATGGCTGTCAGATTAGTGGTGGCAGTCAGTCGAGTACTAGAATTCAGACAAGACATTCAGTCAGTTAGTAAATATAAAGTGACATGTGACATGTGAGCCCATGAAGTGGTCAGACTGATGACCTTCTCATTTCACTGCTGACCACACAAAGCTGGCACACCACATGGTGTCAGGGCTGCCAGTCCTGATGGTGTCGACTCTCAGGTGTGACTCCATCACAAATCTGCTGCTAATGTCCTGCTGTCGTATGGACAGGCCAGTCAGCTACGTGACGATCATCGGGGGGTTTACTTCTGAACTGCTTTACACCCTAACCTGTAAATAGTGTAAATAAAGATGTGTGTGTTGGGTAACAAAACGTTGTCCGCCTGTCTGTGCCCGGGGCTCGTTACACAATATCTATTGACTATATTTATGTATCTAGATTGCAAATACCATACAGTGCATCAATGTTCATATTTCTTACTACACGTCAATATTGCTGCTACTTCTTTGTCTTGTCTTGTTTGTGTTTTAATTTTAAATTTAAATTTTAATTCTATTTTTAATTTATTTTTAATTCATTATTTGCACTTCATGTTGTTTCACTCTGGATGGACGCTGAGCTTTGCAATTTCGTCTATCAGTATACTTGTATATAGTTGAGATGACAGAAGACTCGCCAGTAGTGATGGACACCTGCAGAGCTGTCTGTCCTCCTGTGGTCACCTCCTGTGTCACCTTACTGTCCACATTCTTTGAAATTCTAATCCTTTTGATTCTCCTCCTGCTGTGCTGAGTTTAGTTGCATTTGTGACTATTCTTGTGCTTTTGTCATTACTGGAGTTTTGATTTTATTACCGTACTTTGATTTTGTGTATTGGGTCGTTGTTGGCCTTGGATTCCCTTTGTTGTTTCAGCAACTCCTCTTGTGCTCTTTGGAGTTTATTTTGTGCCTTAGAGCATTTTTTTCAAAAATAATCCTTTGTATTTATAAAGATTCTTCATTGCCCTTTTTGGTGCCTACCCAGAGTTTGATGGTACCTCCCTCTGGTGGGTATTTTGATTTGTTTTACTTGGGACTCTCTAGTTCATAACAAGAGGATGAGGAGAAGGTCAAGATCAGAATAAAGAATGGACAACATGGGATTGTGGGACAAGAAATAAAACAACAGGCTGAACAGAAAGGGCAGCGAGAAAATGAAAGAGACCACTGTGGGCGAGGGGCTCAGGGTCTCAATGTTGTCTGTAAGAATTTAACAATTAAAAAGAAATCTGTAGCTGAGTCCTCGTCACATCCATCTGTCTGCCCACGTGTGACACTGACGTCTGTCCTGATTAAACACAATGTTTATATGGTGGATGTGGAACATAAAGAGCCATAAAGTCAGAAGAAATAAAATTTAACACCCAGACACGCACACACACACACACACTCACACACACACACTTGTTGTTCACTTACTTCAGTTTCTCTAATTTGCAGTTTTCACTCCTCAGCCCCTCACACAGCTGATCCACTCCTGAATCCTCCATGTTGTCGTCGCCGCTCAGGTTCAGTTCAGTCAGTCGTGAGTGTGGAGAAGAAAGAGCTGAGGAGAGAGCTGAGCAACATCTGGATGTGAGGCCACATGACCATAGGCTGTGGAGAAGAAGAGAGTGAAGTGAGGACATGAGGAGTGACAGACAGAAGGACACACAGCACAAAGGTTCAATGGCCACGTGTATTCTGACTTTTCACTGAACTGCTGCTAATGTCCTGCTGTCGTATGGACAGGCCAGTCAGCTACGTGACGATCATCGGGGGGTTTACTTCTGAACTGCTTTACACCCTAAAGACCTTAAGTAGTCAGTGAAGAGGGTGGGATTTGACCTGCGGCCTGGAGATGTGGGGTAGCAGTGCTCACCTCTGTGCTGCCCCCCGTGAAGGATCACTTTGACTAAAACGAGTTCCAGAGGTGAACTCCATATTTCTACAGTTTGAGTGCGGATAGCCGGAGTTCAGAGGTTAGGATTGTTAATGAAAACTGCAACTAAAGTGGAGAAAAAGTGTTATGTTAAATGAAATAAAAGTGAAAATAAAAGAGTGAAAAATAAAAACTAAACTGAAATTAAAATTGCATACAGAAAACGAACTGAAATGAAATAAAAATCTGCTTTTTCATTTTTTGAATAACCAGACCAGAGTTCAACAATCAATTAGTCGACAGATTTTGTTGTTTTCCATTCCTGTAGCTCACTCTCTCCGTTGTTTTCTGTGTGTTTTACAAATCTGTTTCTTTACTTGTGCTAATTGTATATTTCTGATCATCAATACTCACCTGAGAGTCTGTCCCTGCGCTCAGTAGAGGGCGCTATACACACACACACTGTATGCTATTGTATTGTACTCAGCTCAGCTCTGGGCGACACTCCAAGGCTGGACCTTCACCTCCACTCACCGGCGGGCGGGCGGGCGGCCGAGCACTTGGACTGACGGACTTTACAGCACAGAAGGGTCTCTGAAGTGTTTGAGGGTCAGTGCTGTCTCTTCATGGCGCCTCTTCATGCTCAGCGCGGACTCCTTCATCACCGACTGCTCACCACAAAGATTCTGCTACAGGCTGTTTATTCTCCGCCAACTCTACCCTCTTTATAATCAGCATTTTAATTTATAAAGATATCACTTTACACTTTCATGACATACTGGGCACAGGAAATAAATTACTTAAAAAAAAGTATTAATATGACCGCAGGGCACGTGAAATAACTGAGCACTCACGTATGATTACTTGACATTCTACAGCACACGTGATGCCAGCGACAGACGACGACTCTTCTGTGGAGGGCACTGGCACAATGGCAGCACCCTCAGACTGGCACTTCAATTATTAGATGAGCCATACAGTAGTGTGTTTTATAATGAATTCATTACAAAAAAAGATTTATTTTTTAGAAAATTGTTAACAAAGTACGGTAATTATGGAACTTGTGTTTCTAATAAAAAGTTTACATTTTGAATCTTTTTTTCTATACAAAGACGTTTCAGTGTTTAGGTGTGAGAGGCTGCAGCCCCACTTGTACTTAAAATGTTTTATTAACCATAAATAACGAGACCACCTTGAGTTAGTAGCGAGTTCGTTCTTTTACTTATTTTTGAAAGTATTTACTTTGTTATCCTAATTAGTCAGAATGATGTAAGTGGGGCGTCACTGTGATTTGATTTGACTTTACACGGCTGGGGGGCTCCACATTCCTGACTACACCCGCAGTGCACGTGAAGGACACAGTTGCTGCCGTTGGATGCCAATATGAGACTGCTGGTGATTTGTGATTGACGAGTGATGAGGTGAAATAAAACAAACTCAGCAATCGGGGAGAGACGACCGGCCGGAGGAAGTTGGTTTGTTGTCCCTTTTGTTCTTAGAGGAGTTCATTAGCGCTAACCATTGTGAGGGATTGCCGGCCGTGTATTCCGGTCAATACCCCCAAGCCGCCAGGTGGAGCCCTCAGGGCAGCATGGAGGTCCCAAGAAAACCTGCAGGGCATCATGGACAATATGGTTTTTATGCACAGCCCTGCTGGATGCCATGGGGGCCACAAGAGGGAGCTGCAGGGAGGACCAAGGACTTCTTCGTGCCCTATGACCCGGAAGTTCGTCATAGGAAGAGCGACGGGCTTCTGGGTTGAAGAGAAGAGCTTTTACCTGACCCGGAAGTGATTGAGAATCACATGGACTGGGGATTGGGAACACTTCTGGGTCAGGAGATGTAAAAGGACTGTGGGAGCTCCCAGACGGCGAGCTGAGTTGGGAGGCAGGGTGGCTAAGCGTCTGGGAGAGGAGGATTGTTATTGTGTTTTGTTTATTGGAGAATTGTGGAGAGGGCGTGCTTTGTGCACCTTATTATTATAATAAATATTATTGGACTTTTATCTGGTGTCTGACATGTGGTCTGAGGGTACAAGGGTGCAAGAAAACCCTAATCTGTCACACCATGTTATTCTTATTAATGGGGGACTCCCAGAATGCATAACAAGATGGCCGCATGTTAATTTAGTGTTGCAGACAGCTGGTTCATCTACAAACCCCGTGAAAGCCGACTGAGGGGGGATTTTCATTTCAGGACGGGAGCTGATTTGGGAGAAGCGACGCAGGTTTAGTGGATGGAGCGCTCAGGTTAGACGGCTGTGATTTGTCTCACCATTGGGGGCCACTTTAGCCAGTTGATGGCTGCTAGGCTCTTAAAGCTTTATTTATTTATTTGTTTCATGTTTTTTTTTTTGTTTTTTTTCCAAAATTATCGATTTGAACGAGTGCAACAGGTGAATATTTATTCTTTGCTTTGGTGTTTTGCTATCATTTTCTTTTCTCGTGATGAACATTTTCTTTATTTTTTTAATGCAATGCGTCTGTTGCTCCATTTGTCCTAATTAGTAATTTTGTCATCTCTGACCAGTGTCTGACCCTGTCACCTGCCTGATGACGTCTACTGGGGGGCTAAGGAATGTTTTTCTCGCTTATCTCCTGCCACGGCACACACCACAGTTTATTTATCAATGAAGACCCCACACAGGTTGTGTCCCCGTCACTTGTCACTGTTCTGTGGACACTGAGGTGTGTTTGATCTTTCACATTCTCCATGATGAAGAAGAGTCTCATTATAACCTGTAAGCTTCTTTAGACAAAACTGAACATTCTACAGATTTGTAACTGACTTATTGTGATTAAAGTTATTCAATCCTGCAGCTATTAATGAAAATTGTTTTAAAAATAACACAAATTACGAAACAGGCTTTCAATATGCAGACATATCTAACAATAACATGAAAATGACTTTTCTAGAACTTTCTAATCAGTTGTACTTTTCTCATTTCTCAACAAAGAGGGTCTAATAGTGAATTTCTGTGCTGAAAGATTCATTCAAACAAACCAAGTATAAATTATTTGATTTCTGTTGTTATTTAGCTGCTGTTTTTGCTTTCAGGTGCCATTGTGACACACAGCAGTGTATGTTCTGACATGGACCCTCGTCTATTTGTAGGCCTGACACCCCCTGCTGGACACACTAATGTCACCCTCAGTGTCCACCGACAGTCAAACTAAACTCATGAAGGTTTTATTACTCACTTGACACGTCTGCAGCAGATGAGCCCCGGTGTTAGTCTCCTGATGCACTCTGGGGTCAGCTCTGTGTCTGACAGGTTGAGCTCCTCAAGTTCTCCACAGCAGCTGATGACAGAGCCCAGCACAGCACAGTCCAGAGGAGATAAAGTCATCTCACTAAACTTCATCTTTAAATCCTTCCCAATGGCGTCTCTGATTAACTTCTTATTTTGAGTCTCATAGAGCCACTGACACACTCAGAGCTTCACTTTCTTCTCCTCCCTGTAGCGCCTCTTCAGCTTTCTTCTTCACCCACTCCAGTATCTGCTTTGCTGTCTTCATCTTTAACTCCCCCATGACTCCCCCCAGTGTTTTAAACACAGAATATCTGCACAGTCCTGCTAAAAATCGAGTGAGATTCTCAAACCGGCCATCTTTACACGAGTCCAACTTCTCAAGCAGCTCCTCAATGCCCCCTGATGGATCGATGTAGAAGGAACAGGCGGCCATGAACTCCTGCAGGGTGAGGTGGTAGAATGTGTACGTTGTGTGCTCCAGAGTACTTTCCCTCTGAAGGATTTCTTTGAGGAACCCTGAGAGGAATGGAGAGGACTGGATGGGCTGGAGACGAAAGGTGGACATCTCAAACTTGTCATAAAACACAAGAGTCCTGTTGGCCACCCCATAATAAGCCATCTTTCCCAGTTTGACCAGAATCTCTCGCTGGTCTTTTGCTTCTCGTCTGTGATTGGTGAGGATGTTGTGAAGAAACATCACAAAGAGCTCAGTCACAGTTCTGGGGCAGCTCCTCGCTCTTCTTCAGGTGTCATGAAGTGGCTCTTCAGCACAGAGCAGATAATCCAGCAGTACGAGGGGTTGAAGCACATGGTGTACAGGATTTCGTTCTCCTCCACGTATTGAAAAGCCTCAGAGCCCTGATCAGCATCACCAAAGAACTTCTTAAAGTACATCAGCCTTTGTTCAGGGAAGAACCCCAGGATCTCTGCAAATCGATCAACTCTCTCCATGTCCAGGGTCTCCAGGGCTGTTGGTCTGGTGGTTATCAGGACTGTGCAGCCCTTCAGTAATGTCCTTCTGACCAAACTAGTGACCAGGAGTGAACAGGAAAGTATTCATCTATGTTTGAGCTGAGCCACTGCTGTGTGAAGTCCAGTTTGTGTTTGTACTCATCCAGCCCATCAAATATAAAGAGGAGAGATTCAGGTTTCTGAAGGATTTCTCTCAACTTTGGATCATTGAGATATTTATAGTGCCTTACAATCAGCCTGGTCAGAGGCATCTGTGGCTCTGTCTCTGTGTCTAGTAGGTTGAGCTCCCTGAATTTAAACAGGAACACAAATGCAAACCTCTGGTACTGAGTGCCTCTGGCCCAGTCAAACATGATCTTCTGAACCATGGTGGTCTTCCCAATTCCAGCCACCCCACTGACCACTACAATGTGAGGGTCTGTCTCACTTCCAGGATTCCTCCTAAAAGCTGCTCAGTCCAGATTCGCTCACATTTCTCTTTTGTCCGCTCCTCTATTAGCTCTGCATGTAGTCTCCCCATCTTTTCAAGTTCATGTTGCCTCTCACCGTAGGTCCTTCTGTACTGACCAATGATCATCAGCTCTATGTATCGAGTCTCAAAGCCCACAGCTCTGGTGCATGGATCTCCAGGGGAAGTCTGATCCTCCAGAGATCTTGTAGATTTAGACACACCACCTCTGTGTGTCTCATGGAGACCTGAAAGTGATAAAGAGAACTTGTGAAAAAAGAAAAATAAAGAATGAACTTTCTGGAGTCTGATTTTGATGTTTGGGAGATGCCAGTTGATCAACACCTTTCAGTCAGGGTCACTGAACTTGAAGAAGAGGAGGCTAACTGGTGGTCCAGTAGGAGATTACAGATCTTGCCCAGGTGTTTTTTAAGGGGATAGCGTGAACCTGAGAGGAGACTTCAAGCAGACAGGTTGAAACAGGTGAGTCATTGTTGGACATGCAGTACACACAAGGCTACAGGTGCACACTGGCCAAGGTCTCCAACCAGACGTGAGAGTTACGAACCATTGTCAGGTCTTTGTGGAGCTTGATGGTGACTCTAAAAATTCTGTGGTGGAAGAGACCCAATGGGTCACTTGAAAACCAGTCACACCAGAAAGAAAAACGTAGTGATAGTACAGGAGTCAGTCATCAGAGGGATTGAGATTTAGGTTTGTGTTCTTTTGTGGTCAGACTCTTGTATGTTGTGCTGCCTACCTGATGGACAGTTGGGACACCTCCTTGGAAGAGTGAACAGGCTGCTGGCAAGAGTGGGGGGGATTTAGCTCTCATTGGCCATAATAGAAAAGAAGACAAATGTGTGGGCAGAGTGACACTTTGACAATCCAGGAGTTACGTGCCAAGCTGAGGAGTGGAGCTGACATGGTGGTCTTCTGACTTTTCCATACATTAGTCCATGTAAGACTGAGGAGATTAGCAAGTTTAAACTTATAGCTCATCTTGGGGTAGGACAGAAGGGCACAGGTTTATGGGGCATTGGGATGTCCTGTCAAGAAGCATTTGATCAGGAGGGACACCAATGTGGGAGCGTGGGGGGCGTTAGGTAGGACATATAAGTAGATAACTCAAAGATCAGGGGGTGAGAGTTTAGTAGGGAGGTTAGGAGAGGCCTGGTTTAAAACATAACATAATTGAATGCACACTACAGTGTAAAAACAAATACAAAAACAGTTCAGAAGTTTCTACTCAAGGATAAAGTGTCAAAGGTAATTGAGTAATACATTGAAATTATTGGCCTTACATTCATTAAAAAACAAAAATACACTGTACAAGTCGTTCTGTACAACTGAACAAACAGCAAACTGAGAAAGTATTCCGACTCCATCCATTTCTGCAAATTTTACTGTACTGTAGATTTAATTTGAAATAGATCCATTTGAAATTTTTGCCTATCCATCAACACTGAATAACCCATAATGACAAAGTGAAAAACATTTTCAGAAAAGTGTTCAAATTTTAAATATCAAAACCTGTAATCTCTCTTTAATAGAAATGTTTAGCCACTTAATTCAGTACTTTGAAGAATCCCCTTTGGCAGCTTTCCAAACTGGTAGTCTTCTTGCTACGTCTCTATGAGCTTTGCACACCTGGATTTGTTGAGTTTATCCCATTATTCCTGGTAGATCCTCTCAGACTCTGTTAGGCTGGATGGTAACTGTCTGTAAACTGCCATCTTCAGGTCTCTCCACATATGTTCTATGGGGTGTAAGACTGGGCTTTGGTTGGCCCCCTCAAGGACACTCAGAGACTTTTCCAGAAACTGCTCGGGCATTGTCTTAGCTGTATTCTTCAGGTCACTGAGCAGTCACCCCAGTGGTGTGCACTCTGGAGCTGGTTTTCTTCAAGGGCTTCTCTGGATTTGTCTGCATTCCTTATCTCGTCTAATTCTGGCCAGTCTTCCTGTCCCTGTACCCCCATAGCAAGATGCTGTCACCTCCAACCATCACTGTAGGATTGTATTAGACAGATAATGAGCAGTGCCTGGTCTTTGACAGACAAAGTGCTTGGAGTTCTGACCCAAAGAGTTCAGTTTTTGTCTCCCCAGACCAGAGATTCTTTTTTCCTCCTGTTCTTATAGTTCTTTATATTGTCATATGCCTTTTACTTAATAGGGGCTTCCATGTAGCAAATCACCAAAAGATGCCTGTGTATCCAGCAGGGGACGCTAGCTCCCTTGGTGGAATGAGTTCTTTTGTAATTGCGGCGTGTTACATAACCTGAGTCTATATAGATATGATATTAAAAGCGATACCCTCCCTTAGTGAGTGATACGTCGGTATGAATTCACATAGGAGAAATAACCAAACTTACTATAATGATAGTTTACACTCCATAACAGTCAAAGGAATAGCAAGACTTTCAGGAGTGGGGCCCAATGTGTAGAGTCTCGCGCTGCATTGGAAGGATTTTCAGGATCGGATGACGTTATCTCCCATCCGTCCCTTGGCTTCAGGGGTGTGCCGGGCAATGTTTCAAGGCTTTCTACTCTCTCTTCATGTGCAGACCCCCACTTAGGTGAATCATGCCATTCCAAACAAGGAAAAGGGGATGCAGTTTCATGCTGACTTTGACACACAAAAATAGTCTAACACTGCCCATTGCGTAGTTGTCCCTGTCTTTCTTTGCTTGCCTAGCAGTTCTAAATGATGAGCCCTTGTGCCAGATCTGTGTCCAATGTTCATGTGAGTAGATTTATAAAATATTTTTGTTCAGAGGACAGTGACATATTAAACACATGTTACAGCCTGATTGATAGAGTGCTACTGAGATGGATATCATTCTGGCAGGTTCTCCCACCTCAGCAGAGGACTTCTGAAGCTCTAAGAGTGACATTGGGTTGTCGGTCACCTCCTTGACCGAGGCCATTCTTGTCCAGCTACTCAGTCTGGATGGATAGAAAAGTCTCCCTGAAGAGTCCTGGTGGTTTTAGACTTCTTCCATTTCACAATTCTTGAGGCCACTGTGCTCCTCAAAGCTTTACAAATGGTTTTATCCCTTTGCTTCATTCCATGATTCAGCACAATTTGATTGTGGAGGTCTACGGAGAGCTCCTTGGACTTCATGGCTTGTTTTTTTGTCCTGACATGCAGTGTGAATTGTAGAATCTTCTATACACAGGGACATGTGTGCCTTTCTGAAGGATGTCCAATCAATTCAGGGGGGACACAGGTGGACTCTAATCAAGTTCTTCAAACATCTCAAGGAGAATTAAAGCAAACAAGAGGCACCAGAGCACAACTTCAAGTGTCGCAGCAAATGGTCTAAAGACTTCTAGGAATGAAAGATCTCAGTTTTTGATTTTGAATATTTTTTTGCAAACCTTTTTGAAAACATGAAGTCACTTTGTCGTTATGAGTTATTGAATGTACAATCTCACCGGTGTCGTATTTGTTTTGTCCCATCGACTTTTCCACCTTTATCTTCTGATCTGATTGCTCTTTTCGAATTTTACTTACAAATGCTACTGGCGATTGCCTAGATTACACCTGCTTCAGTCCTGCGCGAGCCCCTCTTCCCTCTCTCCTG
>NW_024379280.1:0-18092 GCF_016835505.1 Polypterus senegalus
GGATATCTATACAAATAACGACAGGGCAATGTCTTAGGAACAAAAGGATGCCAAGTCTTTTAATGGAAATAAAAGTTTTCTGCCTACAGAGGGCTCAATTGTGTAGACACCCTAAAATCAGAGTGAAATGAAGATGTGGCAGGCTAGTCCATTTTTTCAAAAACTTAATTTCTGCTACTCAAAATGCTTTTCAGCATCTTGTGTGGCCCCCACGAGCTTGTATGCATGCTTGACAATATCGGGGCATGCTCCTAATGAGACGACGGATGGTGTCTTGTGGCATTTCCTCCCAGATCTGTATGAGGGCACCCCTGAGCTGTTGTACAGTCTGAGGAGCAACCTGGCGGCGTCTAATGGACCGCAAACATAATGTCCCACAGATGTTCTATTGGGTTTAAGTCAGGGGATCGTGAAGGCCATTCAATTGTTTCAATTCCTTCATCCTCCAGGTACTGCCTGCATACTCTTGCCACATGAGGCCGGGCATTGTCGTGCATTAGGAAGAAACCAGGACCTACTGCACCAGCGTAGGGTCTGACAATGGGTTCAAGGATTTCATCTCGATACCTTATGGCAGTCAGAGCACCATTTCCTACGCAGTAGATGTCTGTGCATCCCTCCATGGATATGCCTCCCCAGACCATCACGGACCCACCACCAAACCTGTCACGTTGAACCACGCTGCAGGCAGCATATCGTGCTCCTTGTCTTCTCCAGACTCTTTTCACGCCTATCACAGCTGTTCAGGGTGAACCTGCTCTCGCCTGTAAAAAAGTACAGGGCGCCAGTGGCGGACTTGCCAATTCTGGTGTTCTTGAGCAAATGCCAGTCGAGCTCCACGGTGCTGGGCAGTGAGCACAGGGCCCACTACAGGACGTCGGGCCCTCAGGCCATCTTCATGAAGTCTGTTCCTGATTGTTTGGGTAGAGACATTCACACCAGTGGCCCTCTGGAGGTCATTCTGTAGGGCACGAGCAGTGCTCAGCCTGTTGCGCCTTGCACAAAGGAGCAGGTATCGGTCCTGCTGATGGGTTGAGGACCTTCTACGGCCCTGTCCAGCTCTCCAAGAATAACAGCCAGTCTCCTGAAATCTCCTCCATGTTCTGGAGATTGTGCTGGGAGACACATTAAACCTTCTTGCTGCAGCACGTGTGGATGTGCCATCCTGGAGAAGTTGGACAACCTGTGCAACTTCTGTAGGGTTAAGGAATCGCCTCATACTGCCAGTAGAGATGATTACTCAAGCCAAAACTAGCACGAGTGGAAAACCAGCCAAAAAAGATTAAGAGGGAGAAACTTGAAATGACCTCCACATGTAAAACCAGTCCTGTTTTGAGGGTTGTTTAATTGTTGCCACTTTAGTGCACCTGTCGTTAAGTCCATGAACACCAATAAAGCTGAAAGTGACTAACAATGACCTCAGCTGCTTAATCAACCAGAAAATTATCAGACAGGTTTAATTGATTTCATGCCAGGCCCAATAAAAAAAGTGTTCCTTTAATTTTTGTGAGCAGTGTGTGTGTATATGTATGTATATATGTATGTGTAAAAAATAACCTAATTGTGGTGTATCACACCCGAGTTCAATTTCCGTAGCCACCCCCAGGCCTGATTACTGACACACCTGTTTCAATCAAGAAATCACTTAAATAGGAGCTGCCTGACACAGAGAAGTAGACCAAAAGCAACTCAAAAGCTAGACATCATGCCAAGATCCAAAGAAATTCAGGAACAAATGAGAACAGAAGTAATTGCGATCTATCAGTCTGGTAAAGGTTATAAAGCCATTTCTAAAGCTTTGGGACTCCAGCCAACCACAGTGAGAGCCATTATCCACAAATTGCAAAACATGGAACAGTGGTGAACCTTCCCAGGAGTGGCCGGCCGACCAAAATTACCCCAAGAGCAGAGACGACTCATCCGAGATGTCACAAAGACCCCAGGACACCGTCTAAAGAACTGCAGGCCTCACTTGCCTCAATTAAGGTCAGTGTTCACGACTCCACCATAAGAAAGAGACTGGGCAAAAACGGCCTGCATGGCAGATTTCCAAGACGCAAACCACTGTTAAGCAAAAAGAACATTAGGGCTCGTCTCAATTTTGCTAAGAAACATCTCAATGATGGCCAAGACTTTTGGGAAAATACCTTGTGGACTGATGAGACGAAAGTTGAACTTTTTGGAAGGCAAATGTCCCGTTACATCTGGCGTAAAAGGAACACAGAATTTCAGAAAAAGAACATCATACCAACAGTAAAATATGGTGGTGGTAGTGTGATGGTCTGGGGTTGTTTTGCTGCTTCAGGACCTGGAAGGTTTGCTGTGATAGATGGAACCATGAATTCTACTGTCTACCAAAAAATTTTGAAGGAGAATGTCCGGCCATCTGTTCGTCAACTCAAGCTGAAGTGATCTTGGGTTCTGCAACAGGACAATGACCCAAAACACACCAGCAAATTCACCTCTAAATGGCTGAAGAAAAACAAAATGAAGACTTTGGAGTGGCCTAGTCAAAGTCCTGACCTGAATCCAATTGAGATGCTATGGCATGACCTTAAAAAGGCAGTTCATGCTAGAAAACCCTCAAATAAAGCTGAATTACAACAATTCTGCAAAGATGAGTGGGCCAAAATTCCTCCAGAGCGCTGTAAAAGACTCATTGCAAGTTATCGCAAACGCTTGATTGCAGTTATTGCTGCTAAGGGTGGCCCAACCAGTTATTAGGTTCAGGGGGCAATTACTTTTTCACACAGGGCCATGTAGGTTTGGATTTTTTTTCTCCCTAAATAATAAAAACCATCATTTAAAAACTGCATTTTGGTGTTTACTTGTGTTATATTTGACTAATGGTTAAATGTGTTTGATGATCAGAAACATTTTGTGTGACAAACATGCAAAAGAATAAGAAATCAGGAAGGGGGCGAATAGTTTTTCACACGACTGTACATATACACATACCGGGCACTGCTCGTCACTTGTCCAATACAGTCCCCACAGTGAAGCATAGCGGTAGCAGCATCATGCTGTGGGGGTGTTTTTCAGCTGCAGGAACAGGACGACTGGTTGCAATCGAGGGAAAGATGAATGCCAAGTACAGGGATATCCTGGACAAAAACCTTCTCCAGAGTGCTAAGGACCTCAGACTGGGCCGAAGGTTTACCTTCCAACAAGACAATGACCCTAAGCACACAGCTAAAATAACGAAGGAGTGGCTTCACAACAACTCTGTGAATGTTCTTGAATGGCCCACCCAGAGCCCCTGACTTAAACCCAATTGAGCATCTCTGAGAGACCTAAAATGGCTGTCCACCAACGTTTACCATCCAACCTGACAGAACTGGAGAGCATCTGCAAGGAGGAATGGCAGAGGATCCCCAAATCCAGGTGTGAAAACTTGTTGCATCTTTCCCAAGAAGACTCATGGCTGTATTAGCTCAAAAGTGTCCTTCTACTAAATACTGAGCAAAGGGTCTGAATACTTAGGACCATGTGATATTTCAGTTTTTCTTTTTTAATAAATCTGCAACAATTTCAAAAATTATTTTTTTTGTCTGTCAATATGGGGTGCTGTGTGTACATTAATGAGGAAAAAAAAAATAATTTAAATGATTTTAGCAAATGGCTGCAATATAACAAAGAGTGAAAAATTGAAGGGGGTCTGAATACTTTCCGTACCCACTGTGTGTGTGTGTGTGTAATATATATTGTCACACACGTGCGCATGGGAGGCAGCTAAAGGGCTTGAGTGAAGGCAGTTCGGAGGCATGCCGGGTGTGGCAGAGTGCACTGACTCTTTTTCTCCCTTGCCTGTAGACCATCCCCGGGGGATTTCACCTGGATCTCCTGACATCACTTCCGGGACTGAGCCAATGGAAGTCGGCCACACCAGCTCCAGTCCCTCTGATGTCACCTCCGGCTACGAGCCAATGGTGGAAGACCACGTGCCAGATCCATACGACCTCACTTCCTGTCTCCCCTTTAAAACCTGCCCCTTTTCCTTTGTTTCTTTAGTCTTGTTTTGGACTCGGTTGTGTGCACTTCAGTGCTCTGTATTTTGTTAAAGGAAAACGACTTTTGCAGCCAGGATACCACAATATACGGGTGGCTGCCCCAACTCTTTATCTGTCAATGTCTCGTTCTTGTGACAGTGGCGTAGTCGGCAGGATGGAGAAGTCCCGGAGGAGAAGGGGACAGGACCTGCAATATACCCAGGTGGGAGCGTACCGGGGCCGAGTATTCAGGCGGGGAGGGTGCCCCGTGGTTCGGCGTGACCCGGCGTGGGCTCGCCGCCCCGCACTCATAACTAGCCCATCTGGAGTGGCCAGGGAGTGTGCGGGTGGGGCTCACAGAATTGGGCTGCCCTGGAGGGGGAGGCAAAGGGACTCAGTATGCTCTCTTGGGGAGAGTGCCTGCCTCCCTCTGAAACCAAAGCCCCATTTACCACCTAGGGGTGCCCCAGACTGGCAGGTGAATAAAATAAAACATGGAGGTTGGACCCTGACGGCCAACCAACAAACAAGCCTGGTCCTTATGGGCAATGGTAGGGCATTGGCTACGGCCATTTGAAAACACGCCCTACCAAATAATAGAGCAGGTAGCTTGCTATCTGCTCCTGGAAGCGCTTCCCCGTGGCTTCACCCAGCCGGTTTGGGGCGAGCGGTTCAAGAACATGGCTGAGCTCATAGAGCTTATGGAGACGCAGAGGGCGGCCTCACACTCTAGGGGAGCAGAACCGTCCTCATGTCAAACTCAGCCGGGTATGCTCCAAGACCTAGCCCCACCCTGTACAATCCGGAGCCGATATGGCCCGCTGGGCCGCGCGCAAACCGCTTGGAGGCAAGGAGGAATGCAGGTGGAGGGTGAGGAGGGGTTGGTGTGCTCTGGCTAATCCGCTGGCGGTCCCACATACTGGCGTGGTGATCGCCAACGGACACAAGACCACAGGTTTGTTCGACTCCGCAGCAACATTTCATTGTTGCCCGCCGCTTTGTGCAACCGCAACAGTGGCTAAATTTAAGACCGGTATAACCTGTGTCCACGGAGACATCCGCTGGTACAGGTCCGCCGCTGTGTCATCAGTTACGGAGGGTCAGTTCGTAAGCTCACCGTAGCGTCCTACCTGATCCTCCACACCCGGTGATACTAGGGCGGACTGGTCTAAAATCAAAAGCGTGAGACACATACCACTCCGGGTTAATTTGGGCCTCGTATGGACGGAGATAACCCGCCTCAAGCTGCCTCCGCCGTGTAATCAGCCGGCAGAGAGAGACGGCAGTCGCCCTGACTGACGGGCAACTCCCGGCCGCCGCTGGCTAACACGCCATCCACCAACGCGCGGCGGAGCGGGAGGAAACCACGCCCAGTGAGGTCGACGCTGACCCTCTCTCCGTGTTGCGGTTCCAATTTAAAGAAACGCCGCTTCTTTTAGAAGGGAGCAATGGAATGATGACTCCCTGAAGTTTGTAAAAAATGCAGTGGTCCTTGTCAATGGCCAAGCCACTAATCAGTCGATGCCACAGGGCCCCTACTTTGTGCTAGATAATGACCTCCTTTACCGTAGCAATGCATGACGGGCAGGAGACGAGGCTGCTGCTAGTGCCGCGCACCTTCCGCGCAGGTCTGTGAGCTAGCACACGCCCACCTCCTAGGTGGCCACCTGGGCACCGAAAAACTCTGGAGCGGATCAAGCCCGCTTCTACTGGCCAGGAATTAATGAGGAGGTTCGCCGCTTTTGGCGCTTCCTGCCCGGAGTGTCAACTGCATAAATTCCTAGGAGGGACCGTGCTCCTCTCATTCCTATTCCACTGATTGACGTTCCCTTCCACAGAATCGGGGTCGACCTGGTGGGACCCCTGGAGCCCTCAGCCCGAGGACACAAGTACATTTTAGTCCTCGTGGATTACGCTACACGATACCCCGAAGCTGTTCCGCTGCGCCAGCTACCTCTAAAGCCATCGCAGACGGAATTACTAGGGTATTCGCGCGTGGGGATCCCCAAAGAAGTCTTGACAGACCAGGGGACCCCTTCACCTCGGAAACGCTCAAGGAGACTGCCAGATTACTGAAAATAAAGCATTTAAAGACCTCGTGTATCATCCTCAAACCGACGGATTAGTAGAGAGGTTTAATCAAACTCTCAAGCAAATGCTGCGTAAGGTGGTCAGCGAGGATGGAAGGAACTGGGATCAGCTCCTCCCCTCGTCCTTTTGCCTATCGGAAGTCCCACAAGCCTCCACGGGTTCTCCCCTTTGAACTACTATATGGGCGACAACCTCGGGCATATTAGATATTTTGAAAGAAGGCTGGGAAGAAGAGGCTCTTCCCTCCACAAACATACTGGAATATATCGCGCAGTTACGCCGATAGATTTGGAAAAATTCGGCCTGTCCTTAAAAGTCACATGGAGGAGGCTCAAGCAGCGCAGGCCCGGTACTACAACCGCGGCACGTCTCTTCGGAGTTCCGCCGGAGATCGGGTCATGGTCCTAGTGCCTACCTCCCACTCTAAATTGCTTGCCCACTGGCAGGGCCCCTGAAGTTAAGGAGAGGAAGGGACTGGTCGACTATTTGGTGAGTCAACCCAATCGCCGGCCAAAGGAGCGGTTTATCATGTGAACCTGCTGAAACCGTGGAAGGACAGGGACCCCGATCCCTCCTCCGCCAGCCCCGCCACTCTTCGCCACACACACGACCTTAACTTCGCACGGACTTAAGTCCCAGACAGCGCAGGAGCTGGAAACAGTTATCCGGACCGCTCGGGAGGTAGTCAGTGAGAACCCCGGAAGGACCTCTCTGATTGAGCACAACATCGTGACAGAGCCCGGGGTTGTTGTCCGAGAACGCCCGTATCGTCTTCCCGAGGCAAAAAAGGCTGAAGTGGAGCTTGAGATCAAGCGCATGCTGGAGCTAGGTGTGATTGAGGAAAGTTATAGTCCCTGGTCCAGCCCCATTGTGCTCGTCGGTAAGCCTGACGGAAGTTGGAGGTTCTGCAATGACTTCCGCCGGCTTAATCAAGTCTCCCAATTTGATGCTTATCCAATGCCACGCGTGGACGACCTCCTCGAGAGGCTTGGACAGGCTCAATACCTGACCACACTTGACATGACGAAAGGGTACTGGCAGGTTCCTTTAACGGACTCGAAGGTAAAACGCGCTTAGTACCCCTAGCGGACACTGGCAGTATCGTGTCCTTCCATTTGGGTTACACGGGCTCCAGCAACCTTTCAGCGCCTGGTGGACAAAGTGCTTCGCCTCATAACTCATACAGTGCTGCCTACCTGGATGACGTGGTCATCTATTCCAGCACATGGAAGGAACACCTACAGCATGTCCAAGCGGTATTACGGACACTTGGTGAGGCCGGCTCGGATTAATCCCAAGAAATGCTTCTTGGATTAAGCGGCCAAATATTTAGGCTACCTGGTGGGTCGGGGTACCGTAAGGCCACAGTGCTCCAAAATTGATGCCATTCTGAAATGGCCCCGTCCGCGAACCAAGCGGCAAGTCCAAGCCTTTCTCGGGTTAGCCGGGTACTACCGCCGGTTTGTACCCCGGTTTTCGGAGAGAGCGGCGCCCTTGACGGATTTAACAAAGAAGAGGGCCCCAACATTGTGGTATGGACTGAAAAAACAGGCGCTGCATTTAGTGACTTAAAGCAGGCCCTTACGCCCACACCTGTTTTGATGGCACCTAACTTTTCTTTGCCTTTCATCCTCCAGACGGACGCCGGACACAGGCCTGGGCCGTGCTGAGCCAAAGCGTCGATGGTGTGGAGCACCCCATCATGTTCCTGAGCCGGAAACTGTTGGACCGGGAGACCAGGTATGCTGCGGTGGAGAGGGAGGCTCTGGCGATTAAATGGGCGATTACTCAGCTGAGGTACTACCTGTTGGGCCGGGAATTCACCCTTGTCACGGACCATGCACCCCTACAGTGGATGGCCCTCCACAAGGAGTCGAATCCGCTGGTCACCCGGTGGTTTCTTGACCTGCAGCCGCATAAGTTTTCGCCGCTCATCGCCGGGCGCCTCCACGCCAACGCTGATGCTCTTTCTCGGGTTCACGACCTCTCGGTTAGGTCGCCACCCGCCGGGTCTGGGCTAAGGGGGCCTTGTCACACACGCGCATGGGAGGCAGCTAAAGGGCTTGAGTGAAGGCAGTTCGAGGCATGCCGGGTGTGGCAGAGTGCACTGACTCTTTTTCTCCCTTGCCTGTAGACCATCCCCGGGGGATTTCACCTGGATCTCCTGACATCACTTCCGGGACTGAGCCAATGGAAGTCGGCCACACCAGCTCCAGTCCCTCTGATGTCACCTCCGGCTACGAGCCAATGGTGGAAGACCACGCGCCAGATCCATACGACCTCACTTCCTGTCTCCCCTTTAAAACCTGCCCCTTTTCCTTTGTTTCTTTAGTCTTGTTTTGGACTCGGTTGTGTGCACTTCAGTGCTCTGTATTTTGTTAAAGGAAAACGACTTTTGCAGCCAGGATACCACAATATACGGGTGGCTGCCCCAACTCTTTATCTGTCAATGTCTCGTTCTTGTGACAATATATATATATATATATATATATATATACATATACATATATATATATATATGATATATATATATATATATATAGGTGCTGGTCATAAAATTAGAATATCATGATAAGTTGATTTATTTCAGTAATTCCATTCAAAAAGTGAAACTTGTATATTAGATTCATTCATTACACACAGACTGATGTATTTCAAATGTTTATTTCTTTTAATTTTAATAATAATAATTGGCAACTAATGAAAGTCCCAAATTCAGTATCTCGGAAAATTAGAATATTAATTGAGACCAATGCAAAAAAAGGATTTTTAGAAATGTTGGCCAACTGAAAGGTATGAACATGAAAA
Source organism: Polypterus senegalus (assembly GCF_016835505.1). Classification (NCBI taxonomy): domain Eukaryota; kingdom Metazoa; phylum Chordata; class Cladistia; order Polypteriformes; family Polypteridae; genus Polypterus; species Polypterus senegalus. The sequence goes on from NW_024379280.1 coordinate 8,889, forward strand.
AGTACAAGCATGTACAGCACTCAATACTGGATTACTGCAGCAATGCGGTGTGGCATGGAGTCGAGCAGTCTGATAGTTGCTCTGATAGTGGCCTTCAGCTATTCTGAATTGTTGGGTCTGGCGTATTGCATCTTCCTCTTCACAATACCCCATAGATTTTCTATGGGGTTAAGGTCAGGCGAGTTTGCTGGCCAATCAAGAACAGGGATACCATGGTCCTTAAACCATGTACTGGTAGCTTTGGCACTGTGTGCAGGTACCAGGTCCTGTTGGAAAATGAAATCTGCATCTCCATAAAGTTCGACAGCAGCAGGAAGCATGAAGTGCTCTAAAACTTCCTGGTAGACGGCTGCGTTGACCTTGGACCTCAGAAAACACAATGGACTAACACCAGCAGATGTCCTCTCCAAGGTGCGGTTACCCCTATATATTAGCAAAATAACCACGCTTTGCAGCGGCGAAGTACTGCCTTAAAATTTTTATTAAGAAAAGTAAACCTTTTTAAACAGAGGAAAATATACCAATAATTATTTGTTAAGGATCTCTTGGTATGCCACCGGCCCTCCGGTTGTAATATGACCAAGCTGTGCGCTAAGCTTACTCTTGAGCATGCAACGTACAGTTGGCCAAGTGAAAAGCAATTTTGTCTCAAATCTCACAGCTTGGATTGCTGCTGTCATAATTGGTTTGAGTTTCATGGTTAGTATTTGCAGGACTTGTGTTGAAGTGACATTCGGCATCTGTCAAGCGTTGTAAGCATACAACCGGTTTCATCGCTAACTTCGCGATCCAGCCTTCGAGAGTTTAAACATTCATAAACATCAAAGTGTCCACTACTGAAATCGTCACCTGTCAATCTAAGATGTTTAAGAGGCATTGGCGGTTGTCCAAAGGTGTAAAACATTTGGCCATTTCGGTACACTTGAAAGCGACAACCGAACAATTCAGCGACAGCCATCAACTCACATGTAGATGCATAGGTGAAGGGCTTAAGCATTTCACTCTTATAGTGCTCCTGTGTAGTATAATTATCTCCTGTACCATCATCAGTCCACACCTTGAACCTGTCCCAGTCATTCAATACATAAGACACAATGTTCCTCCAGATATCAAAAGTGATCCTGATATGGCTGTGCAATACGCAACGCAGAGAATGGGAAAAGGCAGGCGCATCTCCGGCATGGAAACCACTCGGTAAGTGACAGTTCTTTGATCAATGCTGATCACCTTGATTGACATGTTAATGGGGTACGGTTGGAACGATAAAGGAAATGGGTACCTGAACAATGTAAACCAAGTCTAAAATACCTATACAATAACTTTGATCATAATAAAACGAACAATAAAACAGTGGAGAAGCCGTGGATTAAATAAAAAGGCTGCAGAAATCAGCAGGGAGACGTGAATACCGCGGGCTAAGCAAGGAAGGGAATGAAGAGACCGGAGTGACGGACAGCTTTATATAGGTAGGCAGCCAACAACGTGGGAGGCGTGGGGATGGGGGACCCAACGCCGCCTCACACAGCAACCAAGCTGCAGGCTATGGACGTATATATGTATGCAAGTAGGATTCAGTTAGTTGGGAACCCGCGTACCGGATTTCTTGAAGATGGGCCCATATGTAACAAAGACCGTTGGAAAGTTCAATATGGCGGCCGATAGGGATGTCACACCACCAAAATAAGTACGCATTACATTGGTTTCGGGTTAGCGCAGAGAAGCCGCCTACCAAATTTCATGAAGATGGGGCCATAAATAAGTAAGTTTAACATGGAGGACGTTGTTGACCGTTATACATAAAAATTCAAATGAAACCTGCTTAACTTTTGTAAGTAACCTGTAAGGAATGAGCCTGCCAAATTTCAGCCTCTACCTACACAGGAAGGTGGAGAATTAGTGATGAGTCAGTCAGTCAGTCAGTGAGGGCTTTGCCTTTTATTAGTATAGATGAGGCAAACTGAAATTGTTCATTGCAGTGGCGTTCTGGAAAAACAAATGTACAGTATTATACACAGCTTGCCCAAGGCCCAATTCTCAAAGCTTTTTGCATGCATAGGTTGCAGAAAAAGCCATATTGGTTTTGGACAGTCTTGAGACTGTTCACATACAAAATACTAAGGATTACAGTATCCTACTTGCCATAAGCATTAGCCTCTAAAGAATACCAAGACATATGGAGTGATACAGCTACAGTGTGCCTAAGGGGAGTGACAGCTCATTACAGCTAATTACTAATGCTCATGTGTACTAAGGGAACATATTAATTTAGTTGAAGCACATAACAGAATGACACCTGTTCTAAATCTCATGGGTGGACTGGTCCATATAGACTTACCAAAAAAAAAAAAAAAAAAAAGTGTGCAGCTTCAGTGATGAAGGGAACCATGGCTCAGCACTCAGCAACAGCTGCCAGAGTTTATTGGTCAGTTAAGTTCAGCTTTTTGAACATGAATGAAGGAGATAGATAGTGTAGAAAACTGAATGCCAAGTGATTTCAATCTTGGAACCATTAAGGAGAAAGGGAAGTGGTTGTTTATTAGTATGTTTAAACTGTATGCATAAAACTAAAAGATAAAAGCAAATGCAAAATATAAAACTAAGAAGATTAATTAGGACCTGAAGATACACTTTTCAATACTAGTGTTGAAGCTAACAATTTTCTAATCAGCTAGCTAATCAATTAATCAGAAAAAGTACAAGCATTTTATTCAAATGAAGGTTTTTCATGCATAATCCTCTCATAACAATTGCAAGAGTATTGCATTTAGCAAATTACATTTCCTAACAAACGACATCAACAAATCTTGATAAAGTCTAACATTTCCATAGCCGTTATCAACATCAAGGGGATATTAGGCTGAAATAACTGTAAAGCAACAGCAAAAAATTCTCTAGATATCTACTGTAGATACAGATATAATCAAAACAAATAAATACTCTCCCAAGAAGATTGCATAATGATTCCACAGACTCTGTAAAGTCAGATGGGGATTTTGAACTGCCATAAGAAAATGCCAAAAGGGCTTCTGAATTTTCCCCAAGTGAGAATGAAAGCAGCATTACCACTACTCTAATGCATTTTCTTTTCAGATGCTAACAGTTGTGCTCCCATGCATTTTGACACCTTCCTAGACATGGATCTCATACTGGAAGTGAAGTTGAAATCACTCCACACTTCTGAGTTCTTTGGTCTTTCCACACTACTTCCATCCGTGGTCTTTATCACATCTCAAAATGTGATTAACGTTATTTTTGGTAAATAAAACTGCTAAAACCCATTACTTTAACATGGCTTTCTCACAGCTTCATTTTAGTATAACCCTGATATTATGTATATGCATTTAATTATCTTTTTTTTCCCCCCATGGCTCCACAATCCAACTAACCCCTACTCTCTACTGTTCTTTTCCCGGTTTCTGTGGTGGCGATCTGTGCCCCCCACCACCACCACCACCACCCCTTTAAAGCACCATGCAGTCCCTACATTCATTGACTGAAGGCCAGATGTCCACATGACCATCACCATTTAATTCATACACATGAAGCCTCAAAACTATGAGGACTGATTTAGATAAATTATGTTAGGAAGAATGCCTAGAGGGGGCTGGGAGGTCTCATGTCCTAGGAACCCATGCAGATTACATTTTTTTTTTCAGATCTCTGGAGTTTTTGTTTTTTCTGTCTTCCCTGGCCATCAGACCTTACTTTATTCTTTGTTAATTAGTATTGCCCAATTTTTATATATTTTTTCTTTCTTCATCTATAAAGCACTTTGAGCTACATCATTTTTATGAAAATGTGCTACACAAATGTTGCTGTAGTAGTAGCAGTAAAGTAATATATACAAATCAAGCCAACTAATAAAAAACTGATAAAACTATTTTCATCACCGCTTATTGTCAATTACATTGATTAGTTCTAACAATATTTACCTCTCCATCATTCATTTAAAAATCATATTTTTCAATAATTAAAACATTGTTCCAACATAGTAATTTCTGAATACCTGAAAAATTGACATTTGTATATAAATCAATATAGAGATGCTTTTGCCTCATCGCACTTTATATCAATAAGACATGGACAAACTTTAAATAAAAATGAACTGTTAGACAGAAGTTCTAACAGTTACAGTTTTTGATGCACCACGGGCAAAAGTAACATATTTAAATAATGACTAAACTGATGAATGACATCAAAAGTAATTGCCCTCTAAATTCATGTTAGTGGGTGAAAACTGATATAAAATATTCAAATTAATTTCCAATCATTATTTTTCTTTTATTCTCTATTGTATTTTTACAACATCTTAGCAACATTACAGGAATAAACGAAGTACAAGAGTTTTTGTATTCAAACATAGTTTGTACAGATGAAATAAAAAGAATCCTGTCAAGGAGTATATGGATGCCATTGATTCATTTAATAAAATTCAGACTAAATCACTCTACTCAAAGAAAAGGGACTGCACAAATTACCTTAGCCTGCAACTTATTGTTGATTTTCTTGAGCTTTCATTCCAAATATAAACAAAATATCTAACCACAAAAATCTCATGTGTGCCATAATTACTGACCCACCTAGAAAATCAAACTTTCCCTTAGTCATCCTTCAGAATGGACAGACCAAAGAATGCAGTAATGATGTGAAACAAGAGGTTTTTCAGCTACACAAAAAACAGGAAATTGTAAGAAGAAAATAACTAAACAGTTGAAAATGTTGATTTCCACCATCAGAGCAGTGATTACTAATAAAGGTGTTAATCAGTCAAAAAGAGGATGTGTGTCTATACCGACTCCACGCACAGTGAGTAGTGGTGACTAAAACCAATTTTTGGTAAAAGATGAAACTGAAGTGGAGGCATGGTGGCAACGCTGCTGCCTTGCAGCAAGGATTTCAAGGTTTGCATCCTGGATCCTCACTGCGGATAGTATGCACGTTCTCCCTGCGCCGGTGTTCGTTTCCTCTGGTGCTCCCATTTCCTCCCACTGTCCACCATCCTAGTGTGTGCTTGGTATGCGAGTGTTCGTCCAGCAATGGACTGGCGCCCTGTCTACGGTTTGTTCCCATCTTGCGCCCTATGCTACCTAGGATAAGCCCCAGCCAGACCTCAGCCTTGGTCTGTATTAATTGCATGAGAAAATGAGAAATTACGATACTAAAGTTCCAAAAATGAAATGATACTACTGTAAATTATTTACAGTACCAGTAGCAATAAGAATGTCCATATTGTACTCCTACATGATTTGAAAAAAATAAAACACCACACACAAGTCCAATTTCTACAATCATGTGCTGAAATTGTTCTTTGCTCAAAATACTCAAAGCACTTTCAGACATCTGCATTTTATTTTATTTTCTCTGTATTGCTGTAAGCCATTTCCATAAGAATTTTTTTTACATATTACTGTACCTGCCAAAGTAATATATCTATTTGCAGTCACAAGAAAATAGTATATAAGTACTATTTGCAGGAAATAAGAAAATGACTCAGTGTGGAGATGATACGGCACCGCATTAACATGTGTCGAAAAGAAAAACAGCATAAAGTCACGCCTGAAGATGCTTTGTGTTTGAGGGAGGAGAATCTCAGTAAGCAATTGCAGTAATCATACTTTATTACTTAAAAAGAAAAAAAACATACAGGCTCTCGTTATTGCCACTTTATGATGTTAAATCAGAAACATATTGGTAACATTTCTCAAAGTATGCACATAGGGTGTAATATTTAACTATTACGGATTTTGTCAGGGGAGATAAAAAAAATAAAATAAGATTAATCACTTTTTAATAAAGTGTCCTACACAGTTCCGATAGATGAACAGGGGCTTTGAAATTCATTCTCCAATTATTACAGTATAATTAACACTTCTACAGATGTCCATCAGTACATGCATCCATCATAACCAGCATATACAGTTCAGGGTTGCAAGGGGACCACACATGCACCCACAATTACACCAAAGGAGTGTGGGAGGAATGGAAGCGTTAACAACAGTTGCAGCAATGAAACCTCAAGGCAAGTATTAATCAAAATGGCTATTTGGCCAGACTACAACAGCAATGACATGAGCTACTCCATTTATTAATCCATCTATTCATTATCCAACCCGTTATATCCTAACTACAGGGTCATGGAGGTCTGCTGGAGCCAATCCCAGCCAACACAGGGCACAAGGCAGGAAACAAACCCTGGGCAGGGTGCCAGCCCACCGGAGGGCACACACAAACACAATAACTGAAACAAAAATATATTTACTCTTTCAATGCTTTAAAGTATAAGACACATCTCCCTATTAATACGGAATTACTGTGGTAACAGGGATGCATAATCACAGAAACATCCAGCTAGCAGGACAGGCAAAACAGATTTCATTGCTAAATACAAATTTCCAAACACTGAATTTGAGCCATTTGTTAAATGTTTACTAGTATAATCCGTAAGTAAAGGCACATGCCAAAAATTTGAATGGTATGTTGAAGAATGCAAGAATGTAATGCTCTCTCACAATTACAAATTTACCGACTACAGCTAATGTTAATCCAGTTAAATTTCTAATTCTGGATTTGTATACAAGCATAAGCAAAAACAAAGTCTGATCATTCAAGAAACCTTGTTTTAGAACGGCAAAACAATGACTGTTTAAAAGAAGCTCTGGAATAAAGTTAATGTAAAACTGACAGATTTTAATTTTACACAGGAAGTTTTAATGTTAGAACAAATGTGAATAAAAGGAGGGATAAATCTGGGAAATTAAAACCCAAGGAGTCTGTAACATTTCCAATTAATTCCACTCAATTCTTCAATATTACTCTTTAGTAATATTTTTAATCCAGCTGATGTAAAAATAAATCTAAATATACCAAAATGTTACAACTTAGAGTGGTTCTCTAACAAAACCAGTCTTTGCATGTTGTTACAAAACAGCTTTAAAGTGTTTAAATGAAAATATCCTTAATTATTTTGGAATTCACTTATTCAATAGTACAGGCATGTTTGGATTTTATTTTAGCATTGATTTTAAGTAGTATTTTTCAGTTACTTGAGAAAAAATGTCAGAATAAATGTAAAATGTACACATGCTAAAGTAAATCAGGTATTACAATACATAAATTTCCTATAAACCCTTTGCTTAAAATCCCCTTAAGACTATGCACCACTCTTTGTTGTGAAGGTTAAAATGTTGGCATACCACACAGACATCATTGGATGGTAAACAGTGTTGGGACCACAGGTTAAATATTTTGCACACACACTTAAATTTACATATTCATCCACAGATGAAATTCACTGAATTAGCATTGTTTCATGAATGCACCACTACATTCAATCTTGTGTTTAAATGTGTGTTGCCAGTTCCAAAAGAGTTTAACATCATGTTAGAACTGTCATGATATATGCAAAGCTTCTGTAGTCACTGCAGCTCACACAAGCTGTAGATGCAAGAATGAGTGCTTGGTACAACGAATCACCCGATACTGAATCAGGAAATTACAGCACACTAGAGAAACAATACAGCAGATGATTTTGCATTGTTATCAATGGAAGTCCTCTAGAAAAGTGGGAAGAGAAAGCAGACATAATCCCAATGATTTCCATTCTGGTGATATCACACATTTCTCCCCGCTACAAGAAAATAAAACCATATGTACTGCACAATTTCCCCTTTTGCTTGAAGAGCCTAGATGCACCTCAGACATCACCCTCCATGTCAGCTAAAGAAACAAAATTAATGTAGCCACCAAAAATGACACTGCCCATGTTATGTCAACGGTGCAATATTAAAGTCATTAATACTTTTTGCAGTTTGAACATACAATTTTTGTATGCTGTCAGAGGTTACAACACATTGTTGCAAACCCACCTTTGTTTTCCAGCTGAAGGACTGCAGGGCATTCTAGATTTGATGCACTTAAGAGATTTACAAGTCATCACCTCATGCAATACTTCAAAAGAAATGTAATGCTGACCTTTCTGCCTTGAGCAACACTGCATAAGAAACACATTTGCAAATGGGGTGTTCAACTTCACCCAGCCCTGGCAAACTTTACTTCTGTGCGAAGCATAAAGTTGGACTCATGAAGCCACACAGCTCACCATGAAGGCAAGCTATCCCATCCAACATACAGAGAAACACCAAGCTACAACAGATCTCTACACTGTAGGCAGCATGTAAAAAGTCTCTTTCTCACACAAATCTGTACTTCACTTATGAGAATTAAGGCTATACATACACACACGAAAATAGCTGCTCTAAGAAGTTACATTAAGCTGAAAAAGAAAAAAAAAATCTCACCATCACAAATACCTATAGCTCAATGGAAATATTTAAAACTTAACTCAGTTTTGAAAATTCAACTGTAATCCACAGTCTAATACATTTGTTATAAGACAAAAGTGTAGTCAACTCTTTGGCTAACTCTCACACATTGTTTCCCTTCACAGGGCACTGTGATTAAGCTTGGCCATTGTTATCCCTTGTGATCTTGGAAGAGGACTTTAGTGGGAAATACAGATGTACAGTAATATCAAACATTCACGATATTCAATAAAAATTACTATCTTATGTAATAATAACCCACTAGTGATTAAATACATATACCTGTATAATATTCCATACTCGTTTGCAATAGACGTTTTTGTAGAGTAAATGCTTGGAACAGGCATGTTGGAACTGTTGCAAAAAATAAAGCAATAAAATAGATCACCCTGTCCTAACTTGCTTAGCTAAAATACTTCCCTGTGCAGAAATACAAAAGGTGAGCAACATGAAACCATTAATGCAGCAAAGATGAATTATGAGGCACATCATGATCAAATCCGATATACACATAAACCCCTCCTCACAATATTTTTTCCAGTACAAAAGACATAAATCGGTCCTAGATTGATATCAGCATTTTGTTAACTGCTTCACAGGTAAGCAGAAATCAAGTGTGTCTGTCTTGTGCTGTCTGAATTACAGAAACATGCTACTAATGTCAGAAATTATGAGAATAATTTGCACATCCGTGACAAAGGAAACAAGAGGTCCGCTGCTCGTCATTGATCCAGCTTTTGGGTTTGAACTCTGCAGCCAACTGTTCCAACATTCTCCCATAACCCAAAAGTGGGGGAAATTAGGATTCCAAATGTGTGTGAGCCTTGCAATGGACTGGCACCCCATCCTCAGATGGTTGCAGCACCTCTTTGATGCTAATTAG
>NW_024379281.1:0-25000 GCF_016835505.1 Polypterus senegalus
GTGTACTTTAAACATTCTTATATTCCGTCCTTGGGTGTGTTAACAGTTTATCAAGAAACTTTGCATCCATAGAAAAGTAAGCAGAATAATTGCTTTCAGTAACTCAGAATGCCAAGTAGGTTTTCAACTTTTTCATCTTCTTGGGCCTTTCTTTTGTCAGAACTTGAATATTTTCAACCTCCTTGGGTTCACATGATATTCATGTTCCGAGATTAGTCATTAAACATAACCTGTTTGCCTCTTAAAATGTTGTATGTTCCCGGGTTTTTTTAGTACAAAGTATACTAGTCATAGTAAATGCCAGGATATCATCTAAGGTTTTTGTCAAAATGGTTCCAATATATTTTAATGTGATTTCACGTAGTATTTCTTACTTATGTAGGTTAGGTCAATTTGAGACCTTAATTGGTCTGGTAGGTTTATCTATCTATTGCCTATTATTTACTGGTGTTTCTTCCAGGTAGAGTCCCTGTCTAGTTGCCATTGATTTAAGTGTAGGCTCTGGGTTTCTGTCAACCAGTTTGTTGGAGCAAGCAGATAAAATAAAAAAATGAATGGATTGAAGTCTTATTCAATTGAACTTTATGATATCCATCTTGAATAATTTGTGATGTTACCATTTCAGAACTTCAAGCAACTATATGTTCTCTTAATGTTCAAATAAAGTTGTTGATATTTACTTTCCTTCTTTAGGAAATCAAAATGTCTTGCAAAAACACAATGTAGTCTCTTCTACCAAGCCCAGATCAAAAACAGGAGCAATCTCATTATACAGTAAGTTAGGGTTTGGATAGGTAAAGGTGTGATCCTGCTCTGAACTCATGACACTTAAATAGCACCTTAATCTCAATTCAGAGTCACAATGACACCTACAGTGTTTTAACTTAGGTGCAGTGATTTCATTTACAATTTAAAGTAAATGTGCAAATTGAGATGTTCAAGAACGTCCTAGGCATCAGAACAGGCCAGATGGCCAGACAGATGATGTCTTTTGTAAGCTATGAATATACAGTATTATTATTTTTTTATGTTAATTCTTGGTGAGGGTGACAGATCTAGGTAACCCTATAGTGGGTCCCAGTACAAAGGCACCAACACTCAAGCTTTCAAACAGTGCTACACTGTAGTAGCCATTCTCTGGGCCTCCCTTGCACTATAAAACTCCTGGATTATCAAAGCCACATCCCTGCCTGCACTTCTTATTGATCTTTTAGTCTGTCTGTGCTCACCCAGCATAAAGCAGAGGAAACTCTAGGTTATAAATTAATCAGCAAAAAGCTTTCTAAAGACTTTGTACCTTTAGACCTGGCCTTCCTGAATAAGCGGCTCACTGAGCTGTTGAGGAGAATTAGTGTAGATTGAAGGTATTTGGATACATGACTGGCCACAGCTCACAAGCTGGTAAGTTACACTTTTTAATATGCACAATTTAAATTCTTCTCCAGGTCTGCTAAGAATGCAGACCTGGTGTGCTGTGAAGTGCAGTATCTGAGTGACTCATTCAATTTTCAGTTTTTCATTCAATCTGAGAAGTTAATTAAGCCATGTTAGTGTGAGTGGGTATTCATTTACTGTATGCTAAAGAACAATGGCAGCAATTCACTAGCAAATTTGGTACTGTTTGCTGTGTGTTTTATGACTGGATAAAACTGCATTTTTAGAATACAGTTTAACTCAGGAACCAAACTATAGAACTACTACTTCTAGGAAAGGTTACTTTGCAAAAAACTCAAATAAAGATTAGAAAACAAAGAAAATGTATAAGCTAGTGGGTGTCCATTCATCCTTTTTTCTGAACCCCCTATATTCCATCTCAAGGCCATGATGAAGAGCAGCCTATCTGAGTTAAGTTAGGCACAAGGATGTGGTGACAGTCGATAGCAGGACACATTCGCATCAGGTTAAGTCAGGGAAGCCTATCACCAAAAGACACATAAAATGGGAGTGCACCAAAAAACCCACATAAACAACATGAAAACATTTCAAACACATCCATAAGGCCGGGAATTGAAACCAAGGTCTCTGGAACTGTTAAGTAAAAGCACTAGCCACTACATCACTCAAAAGTAGACACTATGATAACCCACTTATTTATGAACGCATTTTATTCCATTACAGGTTCATGGAGAGTTGGAGTCTATACCAAAATTTTTGGGGCCAAGGTAGCTATCAACAGAGATGGAACACCAGCCCACCACAAGACACACACTCACTGCTATGCAAAAACCCTTTGGAGAAGGCAATCATCCTAATGCATGTTTTTGTGATGTGGGAGTACCCAGAGAAGAACAGAATAGATAAGTAGTGCAAACTCCAGTGGCTAGATCAGGATTTGAACTTGACTTTTGGAACTATAAGGTAGAAGCTCTAAGCAATGCAAAATTATGAAGGCAGGCTATTCATCCAACCTATCCTGACAGCACTGTTCACAAAGCATAACCTTCCCAGTCAGTTGCATGGTGCCATCATACATGCATACACACTCAGTTATAGAGTTTCATTTTAGAGCTGCCAATTAAACTTGCCAGGGGAAGCCCAATGCAACCACAAGAGATCAAACTCCCCACAGTAATTAAACCAGGATTCAGTCTCTGGAGCTATGAGGCAGCAATGTTCATCACCGGGAAATATGCCTTTGTAATAATGATCTAATGTCATAGGGAAACCAGGGTTCAAGGGACAAGGGGTTGCCAGGCAAGAGGAGCTGGCAACAGATATTGGCAGGGTCTTTGGTGGCAGGAGAAGAGCAGGAGCTAAGAGATGTACTGTAGGGGAGGGAGTGCAACATAAGGAGCAGTCCCATGTGCTGCTTAAATAAACAGTTCCTTATACTACGGGCACAGATGCAAGTGACAGGCTGTGAAGATTCGCTCAAACAATAATTGGGCAACAGTTGGGCCCAAAATTGAACAGGTGCCCCCTGATGTTTATTTGGTTTAGAAGAGGCAGACAGTTCTAGGGCCATTGAATTTGCCTGCCTCTTTAATTTTTATTAGTGTTTATAAATATCGGAATGCTTGTAAGATCTGAGAATATAACATCAAGACTTATACAGGCTGTTTTGATCATTAAAATGATCTGGGAAATGACCCCAGAAGTTATTCTAGGGTGGAGTTTAAAGGCTGCTTCTAGTAACGCATTGAGTTCAGTGTTGGAAGATGAACTGGGCATGTCTTGATGACAATAAGAAGAGAGGGTAAGATTTAGAAAGTGTAAGAGACAGAAGTTGGATATAGCAGGGCTTATTTGTGGCATTGTTAAGGAGGGACTTCGGAAGCTTTAGCCATGGTCTTAGGCCACCAGACCCTCATCTATGAAAGCACCTCCACCCTGTACAATTGGCTTATCCTTCTAAACCTTAATCTTTGGGAACTCAGCACCCCTTCCTGAGGTTCTGTTTTCTGACATACCTGGAAGACTACACAAAAACTCCATGGTGGAACCATCTCCACCTACACTGACTGCACAAAAAAATTTCCTGGAGACTCATGCACCCACTTTTTCCATCTAACATATATGTTGGATTAAAGGCATTAACAGTACAGGTGCCAAGTGCTGAAGTTAGCGATGTCCCTTCTGGAGAAGGGGGCCCACATGGTAGACTAGGTTAAAGATTAATATGGGTAGACCCCAAGTGCTTGTGGAGTTCCATTTTTTTTTTTGTATTCTCCTGATGTGTATCATGTCCCTCATATTACAACATAACATAATGTTCTTAACCCCTCAATTCGGACATTTTTCCCTTGTCTTAGTGTGGCTTAATAATACATATATTATTATTTATGCTTAATCTCATTCTGCATCAGTTAGTGTGCTAGAAGAGGTCCCTCTACAATTATTATGAAGCGCCTTCAGAAAGTATAAAGTTCAATCAGTTTAATCTTTGATTCTTTAGATCAGAGAATCTTGTTTCTCATAGTCTGAGAGTCCTTCAGATGCCTTTTTACGAACTCCAATCACTCTTTCTAGTGTCATCTGCCCACTCTGCCATAAAGCCCAGATTAGTGGAGTGTTGAAGTGGTAGTTGTCATTCTTCAACTTTATTTAATCTCCATACAGATTCTCTGAAGCTTGGGCTGAGTGAGCATCGGGTTCTTGATCACCTCTCTTACCAAGGTCCTTCTCACTCAAATTCTCAGTTTGGCTGGCTGGTCAGTTCAAAGAAGAGTCATGGTGGGTCCAAACATCTTTCATTTAAAATTATGAAGGACACTTTGGTCTTGGGAACCTTCAATGCTACAGTTTTTTTTTGTAGCATTCTCCTAGATCTGTGCCTCTACACAATCCTGCCTTGAAACTCTGCAGGCAATTCCTGTGCCGTTCTGACTTGATTTTTGCTCTGGTACACATTGTTAACTGTGGAACCTGCGATAGACAAGTGCGTGTCTTTCCTCATCAAGTGCAATCAATTGAATTGACCTCAGTTCAACTCCAAACAACGTGTAGAAACATTTCAGTGGAGATCACCAGAATGGGATGCACCTTAGCCAGATTTCAAATGTATCAGCGTGATAATGCAGTTTTTTTTTTTTTAACTAGATTTGCAAAAATTACTAAAATCACTTTGTCATTCTGGGGTATTGAGTGTTGCTTGTTTTAGTCAGTTTCCTGGAGTCATCTTTGGAATTTTGAAAGTGATTAGAGAATTTCAGCAGCTGCCCAACACAGCAGAAACACCCGTGTTAAATTAACAATTGCAAATCCTTATTTAGTTCATATACTTTCCAGTGTTAATCAAATACCTTTTTTTGGATTTTATGATGATTCTTGCAACATTTTGTGTCTAAAAGTGCTTCACACCAGACTAAAGCCTGGTTCTTGACTGGACTGATCTAGATATATTTGGATGTTTGATCATTGAGGATGACTTTAAATTACTTCCTTGATGTATGAGAAATAATATGCAGATGACCATCTTGGGATCAGCATTGGCAAACCTCCTTTTGTTTCCACTTGGTCCATTTATCACAAAGATCTAACAGTCACTTCCTGTCTCCCTGTCTCTCTGCTCTCCTTTGCTTCAGACTGCTGTCTATCAGTCAATTTGTGGCTTTTCTGAGCTTAACCGATGGCCCGTCCAGGCAGGTACTGGCTTTCACTGCCTTTCACTTGTCCTCCCACCCCCTTTTCTGCATCATTCTCTCAGTGACTAAGTTGAAATAATCTTAAGAAGTCAACTAGTATCCACACTCAAGGCCTGTTTTGTTTTACAGCTGAGAGGCTCCTGGAATGTGAAGAAGTGAGTGAAAGCCACTGCCCTTAATTAAAATCATACTGGGCTGTCTTATGCTGACAAGAGCGGGCTGGCCAGCAGGAGACATGAAGGCTTTTGTGCTGCTTTTGTTTCTCAGCATTGCGCTCCCTGTGCATGGCAGCACCCGTCTCTACTACCTAGGAATTGTTGAAGCGCAATGGGATTACTTCCCCAATCGGAGAGAAACCCCGGACTTTGGCAAAGCAAAGTGAGTAAATCTGTTTGCATTGAATGGGTTTCAGGTTTAGAGGTTGTGAAGATTTTCTTAGCTGTGCAAGGAATTGCTTTTTCTTCTCACATTAAGACATTCGTTCACTTTAAAAAATAGGAGGTCATACATGGCTGTACCTACACCTACTCTTTATATACTGCTCTAGGACACTAGGTCGGGTTTATATTTCCTATCACATTTCACTATGGCATAGTTAGTTACATTGCACCCATAAATATTTTCAGTATGACTTTCACACATCATCTATAAGGCAGGGTTCAGAAAACATATCTAATCTGATCTAGATTTGTTGACTGGGCACACTGGGCCTCTCATTTTTGAACTATTATTTCAACATCCACCACCCTTTTCATCCACCCGCAGGAAGAAATCTAATGTAAAGTGTTTGTGATTGGTATTTTTCTTGTTCTTTATAAAAAGGCTAAAATGAGTGATTAATGAATGGGTCATATAAATAAAATCTTGTGATATTATGTCATATAGATATTACCTGATTTCTAAAAAAGGAGAATGCATGTGCCCTCTCAGATTCTTTCTGTATGAAGCAACCACAGTGTGGTGCTGAGAAAAAAAAGGGAAAAAAAGATTTACAGAATAACTTGAACATTAGAAGCCGGGGTGATTGAGCAGTTCACTGCAGTTTGTGACATCTGTGGGTGTTTAACCACCCTTACTTCTCTCACTTTACACAGATGCCTCAGGTTATATATACATCCTATTTTGTCTATAATTCACTTTTCATTTTATAGGGTGCCTTTGTACAGTGCACACTATCTTAAGCGACTCTTGAAAGAAAGTAAAAATACTTTAAAAGTAACACATGACAATATGGTACATTAAACATAATTTAATCTTTTCTCAACATTTATCTATCCATTTTCAAACCCACTTATTTAATTTATAGAGTTGTGGCAGGCCAGAGTCTGTAAGAGCAGCATGAAGTGCAAGGCAGAAATCAGTCCCAGTCGGGTTACCAATGCATCACATAGCACTCTCGCAGACACATCTTTATGTAGTTTATTGTCACTAGTTACCTCGCAGGAAGAAATCTAAAGCGAAGTACTCAGAGAAAATTCCATGGAGGAAAAAGCTCTACACAGGCGCTGACTAGTTATGATTTGAACCTGACGCTCTGGTACTATAAGGCATTAGTGTTAACTACTGAACAACAATAAAGCCCCCAGAATATTTTAAATCCACAATAAAGAACTGAGTAGTACTATGATTCTCTTAATAATGTATCCTTATGTTAATTTTTAAAAAAACAAAAAGTTTAACATATATATCATAATTGATTAATTGATTGATCTGGTAATCTGCTCAAGATCTTCATTAGCACTGTAAATGTAACTCAGGTAAATCCTAAGCTACTTACCACAAACAAATGAATAAACTAGGGGGTTCATGGTAGCATGTTGGTTACTACTGCCTCTCTGCTTCTGTTTGAATCCCAGCTCAGTCACTGTCTGTGTGGAGGCTGCATGTTCTCCCCATTGGTGCAGTGGTTTATTCCAAAGACATGCATGTTAAGTTAATTTTTGCATTTAACTGGTGTGGACGTGTGCATGAATTTTTAGTGCAATAGATTTGTACCCAATCAGGCACTAGTTTCTGCATTACACTCCATATAGCGTGGCATAAAGTATTTATCTATCTATCTATCTATCTATCTATCTATCTATCTATCTATCTATCTATCTATCTATCTATCTATCTATCTATCTATCTATCTATCTATCTATCTATCTATCTATCTATCTATCATAGGCAAACAGATGGGAAAATTCTTCAAAACTGACAAACATACCTGTATGCCATGATCATGAAGGCACTTAACAAAAGATTGACTGAGAAAATTTTTTGGGTTGTTTACATCTCCTATGTGGTACGTGTGGTCTCTTAAGTGTAAGATCATGGAGCCCCACACTAGGAGGGCCTTCTTGGGGTGACAGTTGCACTAAAGAGGGCCCTAGGTTAAATTATTGAATAAGGCAGGAGAGCAGTGAAAAGTTGTTGCTCTATCCATTTATACATATATGAATCAGTGTAAAAATAGGTGTAAAAAAAATAAAAGGACTAAATGCTAAATTGGGACTGAAATCTATAAATCTAAAATTCTTATAGAAATTTTTCCCAATATACACATTCCAAATGTGCTGCCTGAGCTCTGGGCCAATCTCTCCGTACTGGCCTCACTCCATCCCCACCCTTGGTTGGCCTCATGCTGCCCTCCATCCCCAGTCCCACATGTGCCTGAAGGAATGTATATTAATGGCTTACTTCCTGTATATTCGTGCAAAGAGTGAAAGCAAGAGTGGGGGTCTGACTAGCAGTGTGGGAAACTGGGAAGCTGCCAAATTTGGGATGAGCACCAAAGGAATTATGGAACTGATAATAGTAGCAAAATTGAGACTATGTTATGAAGAAGTTGACTTCTTTTACCTTTCAAAGACCAAACACACTAGAGGAGATGGTCTGATTCTAAGGCCCTGCCCACACTATTACATTTTTAATTAAAAATGCAACAGTTTCCTCCTGTTTAAAGTAGAACATCATAAACTTCATCTTAAAATTGATGTTTACTATAGTTTCTCAAATCCCATTCTAAGTAAAGTTAAAGGATTCGTATTGTATGTGTTCCACGACCCAGTTGTTAATCACTACATGCTTCTTAAATAGGCTTTCTCTTATGCCAACAAGAGCCCGCAGGCAGTGATCGCCACACAGAATACATTACATTCATGATAGTATAGTTCTCTGAACACTTTAGAATACTAAGATGTATACTGGATATAATTTTCATGATGAAATGCATTAAAGCATGTACTGTATAAACATGTGGGGACATGGTGGTCGTGCAGCAGTAGCGATGAACTGGCTCCCCATCCAGAGATTCTTCCTGCCTCCTGCAAGATGCAGCAGTGCTGTGTCTGTCAAATGTACCAACCTCCCATTTCTGTCCTTCTGTTTTTTTTCTCCACATAACCAATGGCCACACAATAAGCGTCTGTATAAAATATAAAATCAGCTATTAGCTTAGAAACCAGATTTTTCAAAACTTTTAAGGAACATTGAAAAATCTTTCTTATACAAGTTTAATTATTCCATCCATCTATACATCCAGGGTTACACCCATGTCAGCAAGCATACAGCAAGAGGCAGGAACAATCCCTGAATGGGGTTCCAGGTCATAACTACCGCTGCTCTGCCATGCCCCCACATATTCAATTATTAACTGTATACATTATTTAAATGAAGTTACCTATTTATCTGTAAAATTTAATATACATACTTTAATGCATTTGATATCAAAATTATATCAACTATACATCCTAGTATTTCAACAGCATACAGCTCCAATAGGATAGCCCTTGGGAATCTAAATCGACTTAGAAGCCAGTCATAATCATCTGTAAAAATGCATTCTTTTCTGCTGAACTGAATTCCTTTATTGTCATTGTTCAATAAGATTCAATATGCAACTCCTCCATAAACTTATTTTCCTCTAAAATGATAAACAATAATAATAATAATAAGATAAAAAATTATGAAAAAAATAGTATATGAAAGCTTAAGTACAATATACATATAGTGCAGATAGTGTAAATGGTTCATAAAGAGGCCCAGGTTGTACAATATTACAGTTGTAGTGCAAGTTTACAGTGAGGTAATAGCAATTATAAATGCAAACAGTTCTACCGGGAGCACTTAATGGACTGATTGAGTGCATTTACAGCTCTGGGGATGAAACTATTTCTGAGCCTCAAGGTCCATGCAGGAAAGACTCTGAAGCGTTTGCTGGATGGGAGAAGTTAAAAAAAGCTGTGGGTGAGTGGAATCCATACAGATGCTGGTGGTTTTCCTGTGGCAGCCTGTGTTATAAATGTCCTCCAAGGCTGGAAGCTGTATCCTGATAATACTTTATGCTATTGACACAACCCGCTGCAGAGCTTCCGATCAGCTACTGTGTAGCTGTGACACCACAAACACATACAATGGATTAAAATACTCTCACTGTTGCACCAAGAGTAACAATGCTAAAGCAGCTATGGTATTTGGAATAATTTGGCCATTCCGTGCACCATTATATTGCTACAGAATGATTACAATCAAGTGTCTTCCTTATCCTGCTTGACCACCTGTCTGCTCCATGTTAGAGAGTTACTATGTTGTGCTGTGGATTCTAATTTTTCATACTTGTACCACAAGGTGAAATCAATCACCAGTTTATGAATTACTGGATCTCGTTATCCTGACACTTCATGATGAGAGAATGGGATGATGTTCCTTAGTTTCCATTAAACTGTGTTTTAAAAGGAATGAAACAGTTACTTCTCATTTAGATCAATTGATAGATCACTGGAATGAAATGAACAGTCATCTCTAATGCAATATGTGAATTACATTTGGAAATGGTAATACTTTGATGTTAAATTGTGTCATTTTTAACTGGTGATTTCAGTTCAATGAAGACATTATCTTTAGTTTATATGTATTGTAGGCAAAAAATTAGAAAAAGAGTTACAGTTTTGAAAAATTGGCATCAGTGGTGAGTTTTGTGACTAGAGTTTTGAAAATTGATATCAATGTTCTGCAACTAGTGCCAAAGTGATTATAAAAAACTGTATTACGTGACTTCTCTATGATTGGACCCTGCTCATTACAATGTCTCATTCTATGATTGGTCACCCTTCATGGAATAAAAACATTATTCAACATAGCAGACATAGAAGTGTTGCATTCCATGACACTTGTGTTGCTTATCTATAGATAGATAGATAGATAGATACTTTATTAATCCCAAAGGGGAAATTCACATACTCCAGCAGCAGCATACTGATAAAGAACAATATTAAATTAAAGAGTGATAACAATGAAGGTATAACAGGCAGACAATATTTTGTATAATATTAACATTTACCCCCCATCCGACCCCGGGTGGAATTGAAGAGTCGCATAGTCACATCTCTATGCATCTAAACTGCATTTTGTACAGTTTGAATGCTGCATCCATGCACCAATTTTAATACCGCATTAATTCACAAAAGAAAAATAATGTATCAGTCACTACAAGTTTGTTATAAATCCCATGACTGGTGGCATTTCCATCCATACAAGGATTGCTGGTTTTGGGTAAGATATCTATGCTGCTTGTTTGCATTTTGAGTTGGATGGATCGTTCATATCTAGTGTGGTTTTGTTTAAAAGTGCTGTTTTTAAAATAAAAACATTGTAGTGTGGACATAGCCTAAGACACACAAGGAGCAAGCAATAAAACCTTTGTATAATTGGCTGTGGGAATTGTGATTAGGAGTTGTGGGTTAAGGGTTAGGGCTCAAACTTAATTTATAATGTTCTAGTTTATTTTTTAAAGTACCTAGTGATGGAGCTGCAAACATTTATTCAATTGCTTACTACAGAAGCAGTTAACTACAAACCATGGTACTTGCATTTGCATTTTCCCATGAGGTGTACCTTGCGGTAGTACACTCTCTATGAAATCAGTTTGTGTGTTATTTAACATTCACCCCCAGAGTCTGATTGACCTTGCTAGGCAGGAGTCTTATGTATTTCTTGACTCTCTTCATTTTGGTTTCTTCTGCAGTTGCACACAGGGTCTTGGCAGCATATTAAAGAAAGCAGTTTACAAACAATATCATGACGCCAGCTACTCTGTGGAGGTGAGTCAGCCAGCTTGGCTAGGCTTTCTGGGCCCAATTATCAAAGCAGAAGTCGGCGACCAAATTATCATTCATCTGAAGAATTTTGCATCTCGGCCATATTCCATCCATCCACATGGTGTGCACTACGAGAAGGACTCAGAAGGCAAGTAGAATATTAAACATTAAAGTCTGCTGTATTGAACACTTTTCTTTTATGATGTGGAAAGCCTGAAGGCAGCTGCAGTCCCAAAAGGGCAGTTAAATAAATAGAGTGGTTGAGAACATGTTAGGGGGAAGAAAAAAACAATAAGGGAAAAATGAAAAAACAGAGAACTCATGCATGCTGCTGGAATAGAAAATTGGAAAAATTTTGACCTGAAGCCACCCCTCTCCTCTAGCTATGAGAAAGAATGGGCAATGCTGAAGAAAAATAGGAATTACTCTATAAATGCATCTGCTATCCGGCCAGGGTTCATAAAGTATGAGACGAGGAAAGATCTTTTTCCCTAGTAAATGCATAGTGTAGATCAGGGTATTTATTAGTCTAATGCTTTTTAATTTTTTTATAATTAGTGTAATGATGTTTTTAACAAAGGTAAATGAATTAAATGGGATAGAATGATTAATCTTGGAGAACCTCGGTCTGCTCTCTAGGGTTCTGGTGAAGAGATGGGTTATGAAATTCTATTTTACTTTGAGGTTAATGCACTCTTTTCTTATTAGTCTAAATTTAAAATGGATCTTTTTTATACAGTATAACATCATCAAAAATGTAGAGATTGAACTAACTAGAAATATAATTCATTACATATATTTTAAGGAGTTATTTAACAGGTTTTGACTATTAATCTTGGCATAAGTAAAGTGGAGCCTTTTTTGTTATTTTTATTGACCTTGATGATCAAATCTGAATATGCCAAAATATCCAATCAAAAACACAATCAATACAAAGTATACAAAAGGAAATTAAGATGAATCATATTAAAATGAACATTTACCTACCCATCTTACAGAGCTATGTGAACAAAAAGTCCTTTGTAAGATACTTCTTCACATATATTAAAGCAGCAAATGGAAAAGAAAAGAGAGACAGAGACCAATCAGGCTCATTTTAGAACAATATTAATAAATTCTTGCCAAATTTGGAAAAACTTTGCAATGTTCCTCAAAAAGAAAACTTGATTTTTCTAGTTTTAGATATTATAAAACATTACTTTCCCACTGAGTTAAAGAATAGGTTAGGTTTCTTTCACTTCAGCAAAGTAAGTCCACATGCAATCAATGTAGTCTAAAAAATCGTAGTTGATTTATCATTACATAATGTTATCTCTTTCAGTGTCACTCTGAACTGTACCATTAAAGGATTAGGCATAACTTTAAATCTAACAATTTAAATTTACCCCACAATGGTCTTAATTTAGGATAGTCCCAAAACATATGACCTAGTGAGATTAGTGCTTGATACAGTCATTCACATATATGGTCAGGTTCCTGAAATATTGTGGATAGTTGTAATATTTATATTATGTGAATGATGCTCAGTTTTAAGTTGGATTACAGAATGCTTTGAGCAGACAGATGAAGAGTATATTCTATGAGTTATTGAATTCCATTACTCATTTGAGATATTAACTAACATGTCTCTTTTCCATCATAGCCTAGGATCGTTTGGATGTTCAGACTAAAAATAATTGATAAAGTCTAGAAATAGAATCAATATTCTCATCATTGATGGGTAAAAAGCAAAAAAGGCTGTAGCAAAATATTAAAGGAAGATTAACAAAGAGAGGAAGTTTTCTTAAGACAAATTTTCTAACATGCCAATAAAAGGATTGGCATGTTGCAGAAATTCCATATTTAAGGCCTAATTAATCAAAGGGTGCATATACACTGTCAATACAGAGGTCTCTGAAAGTCTGGATACCTAATGATTTCCACAAATTTAATTCTGTGTAGGTTAAAGAGAGCTGGAATACTTGGAGTTTAAATTACTTTGCTGTTATTTTAAGAGAAAGAACAAAAAAGGATAATGAAAAGACTTAATTTATTCTGTAATATTATAAAATATCATGTTCAGAATAAGAAAATGATGGCATAGAATATATACATGTTATCAGTTTTTAGAGTATTTGAACATAAAATAATGGTGAAACATGGACCATCTAATTATTCATATTCATTTTATGACCTGTACTAGGATCAAGGTCAGTCCTTTTTAATTTCGTGTCTCGCTTGTAAGATCACAGAGAAACAGAGCAAGACTGAAAAGGTTTGGGTATCTGTTTTATTGTGTTATTGGATCACCTGTAATACCCACCAAACATGAAAGGTAAAAACTAAACTCTTAGGTTTTTTTCCTAATGGAAATGACCATGTCCCTCGGGGAATCCTGTGGGGGTGCTCTGGGAGTATGGGGTACCTGATAAGAGCTGTTCCGTCCCTGTACAACCGGTGTCAGAGCTTGGTCCGCATTGCCGGCAGTAAGTCGAGCCCGTTTCCAGTGAGAGTTGGACTCCGCCAGGGCTGCCCTTTGTCACCGATTCTGTTCATAACTTTTATGGACAGAATTTCTAGGCGCAGCCAGGGTGTTGAGGGGGTCCGGTGTGGTGGACTCAGGATTGAGTCACTGCTTTTTGCAGATGATGTTGTCCTGTTTGCTTCATCAGGCCGTGATCTTCAGCTCTCTCTGAATCGGTTCGCAGCTGAGTATGAAACGGCTGAGATGGGAATCAGCACCTCCAAATCCGAGACCATGGTCCTCAGCCGAAAAGGGTGGAGTGCCCTCTCAGGGCTGGGGGGCGAGATCCTGCCCCAAGTGAAGGAGTTCAAGTATCTCTGGGTCTTGTTCACGAGTGAGGGAAGAATGGAGAGTGAAATCGACAGGCAGATTGGTTTGGCGTCCGTAGTGGTGAAAAAGGAGCTGAGCCGTAAGGCGAAGCTCTCAATTTACCAGTCGATCTACGTGCCTACCTTCACCTATGGTCATGGGCTATGGGTGGTAACTGAAAGAACAAACTTCCGAATACAAGCGGCTGAAATGAGTTTCCTCCACAGGGTATCTGGGCTTTCCCTTAAAGATAGGGTGAGGAGCTCAGTCATCCGGGAGGGGCTCAGAGTAGAGCCGCTATTCCTCCGCATCGAGAGGAGTCAGATGAGGTGGCTCGGGCATCTGATCAGGATGCCTCCTGGACACCTCCATGGTGAGGTGTTCCGGGCACGTCCAAACGGGAAGAGGCCCCAGGGAAGACCCAGGACACGCTGGAGGGACTATGTCTCCTGGCTGGCCTGGGAACGCCTTGGGTTTCTCCTGGAATGGCTAGAAGAAGTGGCTGGGGAGAGAGAAGTCTGGGCCTCTCTGCTCAAGCTGCTGCCCCTGCGACCCGACCTCGAATAAGTGGAAGAGTATGGATGGATGGGTGGATGGAGGATAAAAAGAAATGTAAAACCCAGTTTTACAACTGTTACCTGAAACGTCTTACCTGTCTCACTGTCTGTATTTTATCCCATGTATTTAAACCTAGGGACCTCTAATGGCAGGCTTTTAGCTGACTAGGACTGCCTTTACTTTCAAATCTTTAGTTCAAGCCAATTTTACCACCAACAGAGATGTCCCCTTGTGCCCATTAATGTACCACAGCCAGCAAGGAGTGGATAATCTAGCTTCGTAGGCTAATAGCAATCAGAACAAGAGACACTGGCTATTAAGCTTTCATTTAGAAATAATATTTGTTTGCATTTTAACCAATAGCAGCAGATATAAGCAATGCAAAGTATTATACAACTTGAGTGGGTTCATGCAGACTTCATTCAGACCCAAATGACATATCCAGTTCCTTAGTTACAGATAATACTGTATATTGTTAATTGAAAAATGAAAAGAAAAATATTTGTTGCTGAAGACAAAGCTCCTTGGAAAGTGCCCAGCAGTTAAACGACTTAAAAAGCTCCATGAAAGTGTCTGAGGC
This sequence comes from Polypterus senegalus, assembly GCF_016835505.1. Classification (NCBI taxonomy): domain Eukaryota; kingdom Metazoa; phylum Chordata; class Cladistia; order Polypteriformes; family Polypteridae; genus Polypterus; species Polypterus senegalus. The sequence goes on from NW_024379281.1 coordinate 15,115, forward strand.
TCCTCTCAAAGTGTACATTTTTTCAAATGAGCGGAACTCTTTGTGTGTCAGGAAAAAAAAAATGAACCAAATTTTCCATTTTTCAAGCAGTAACTGAGAGAAAACATTTTTTGAAAAAAGTCACTCCCAGAATGAGCTCCTAGCTTACTTGTTTTCTTTTTGATGGCAGAGCTTACAATTTGTCCAACACACACAAATGCTGTTAAATCATTATCAGAAAGTCAAGGCAATTTTCCCATGGAAATCAAAAGCAGCACTTTCTAACTAAGAAAATACTTTAAACTGTGCTTTGTCTTTCAGTTTTCCCACAATACACACTCCTGTTCAGCTTGACAAGACTTTCAAGTTTTGGCTTATTACCTGACATCGGTTGAAAAAGTTAAACTATTTGCCATACCGGATCCAAAGGACCCTATGTTGCCAATTTGCAAATAATGTTTCAGAATGGAAAATTAAAGATTAAGGGCACTTTTTGAAACACTAATGCTTCTACTAAACCTCTCCTGGTCTTTTACAGGACAATTTTCTGTTCCATTTGTGCATTGAGAAATGTTGTAGGGAGGAAGGGGTTGATTAGAGATCCCAGTAGGTCAAGTGCTTGGTGGTCTAGGTAGTTATTTTTCTGGCAAAAGAGGAATAGGGCAAAAAATTAAGGAGCATTACTTTCATCATCCCCTGTACCCCATTCAAAATCTGTCCTTGCAAGATCTGACGAGTGCTCACATTTATCTCATGTTAATCCTTTGTAAAATAAACCCTTCCACTGTACTGCTTGAATTCTTTCAGTCAGTTTGAAAGATTTGTCAATTTGTGTTACTCCCTAATTCAGACTTGCTCCTTTAGCAAAGAAAATTAATGTCTGTCAAAATTGGTAATGCATCTTATTCACACAACATTTCTCAGAATGATTGACAATGATTCAAGAACAATAACTGTCATTTTGTCAAAGCTGTCTTAAATTTGATTGATGGAAACATAATAAAAGATAGCCCACGGTAAAAATGAACAAAGGGAACCAGAATTAGTGATTAATTGTGAGCAACGCGAGACTTACTCATGAATCAGTGTTGCAAAATTCAAGATCGGGAGAACACAAAATGCAAATAAGCTAAAGAAGACTCTCTATGGCTTTCTACATGGGCCTTAACCCTTGTATATAAGGTAAGGTGGCTCGACCACTTGCCCACCTTCTCATTCATACAGTAAGCACTCCTTTCTTCACATCCTCTCTTTCTTGCTCCCTCTCTTTTGCATAATTTTTCTAATCAAGTTCCCACTCCTCCACTAGTGAGACCTTCCCCAATTCATTTCCCATTGTTTAGCTTAAATTACCATTGACCTTCTGGGTTCTCTTCGAGCTAATCCCACAATCACTTACAATATCAGAGATGGCCGTATAAAAAGTGTGTGCTTAGTGCACAGTCACAACGAGGTTTGTGGATGGCCACCCCGTATACCTGAGAAAAGGTTGAAAAAAAATAAACATGTCTTCACAGACAGGAGTCCAAAACCAAACTGACTAACTGAAAGCTGCTTTATAAATATGGCTTGAATGAGGAAGAGGTGGAGTCAGGGGGGGCTAGAACAGGAACTGATGTGGCAGGAAGATGGATTCTGGGTATTGGATATGATGTCATCAGAGTGTGCCAGAAGTGATGTCAACAGGGGCAGACTGGTAGTGATGTCATTGAAAGGCAGGTTCTTTGGCTGTTCTGCAGAAGGACAAAAAGAGAAAGGATTAGGTGACAGTGCCAACCCCTGAGCCGACACAGAAATAACACTATTTGAGCTTGTAAACTGTCTCCCAAAGCCCAGACCAGTCGTGAACCTTAGAAAGAGCTTAACTGTTGGCCTGGGGAGAAACCTGATGATAAAGAACAGAAATTTTATAAGGTTGGAGGTTCAAAACAAACGAGTGACTTGTGGGTTGGACTCCTTGTGCACTATCATCCACTGTAAAGCGGCATGATCATTGACAAGGGTAAAATCACGGCCCAAGAGGTAGTACCTCAGTTGTGTTACTGCACATTTGATCAGCCAAGGTCTCCCTTTCCACTGCCGCATACCCGGTTTTCCTGTCCAGCAGTTGCCAACCTCAGGAACATAATGGGGTGTTTGACACAGTCGACGCTTTGGCTTAGCATGGCACCAGTCCTGTGTCCGACGTGTTGGTCTGGAACATAAAAGGCAGAGAGAAGTTAGGAGCCATTGAAAAGTGTGCCGATGTAAGGACCTGCTTCAAATCATGAAATGCAGTGTCAGCTTTATTGTCCCATACCATTGCATTGGGGGTCTGCTTCTTTTTTAAATCTGTCAAGGGTGCTGCTCTCGCTGAGAACTGAGGTACAAACCAGCAGTAGTAACCTGCCAGCCCAAGAAAGGCCTTGATCTGCCAATTTAATGGCAAATGGCATTTACCGTTGAACACTGTTTGACTGACCCACCAACACCAGGTAGCCTAAATATTTGGCCTTGATCAATCCAAGGATACATTACAGTCATCTCCACTTACCTGCAATCTCCACCTAGCTGCAATGCAGCTTTTGGGTCAGTTTTTTTCGCTATACACTCCATTGCTAACTGCATTTGGTTAGCTGCAATTCGCTTATCTGCAATTTCCGGTATGCCGCAATGCCTTTAATATTCCCGTTTCATGATTTTCAGGTCAGTCGGCATCGTAGAGCGGCAATGGCCGTGCAAGTCCGTTTTCCGCTTACTGTACAGTCTAATCTGTTTAAGTGCATGACCTCCGGACGAGATCGCTATGTGTGCTTAAGCGGAGTTGACTGCACTTGACTTTATGCAAAAAGGGACCGTGCAAGTCATGTGCAGCTAAGCAGAGTGTGCACTCAACCGACATGCACGCACGTGGAGTCGACTCTAGTTGATACACTGTACAAAGAGAGACGACACCATATATAGTCGACATTGCCAGGCATATGCGTGGTCAGTGTCTGTTATTTCAGTAATTAGAAAGCCGACAGATCTGAAAAGAGCATCAACTGATCGACATAATTTAATTTTTTAAAAAGTTGCTGGAATATCGTTACATTAGGTCTAGTCTAATATGTCAACGTGTAAGACTTCAAAAACGTTAAAAGCGGATAGAGTAGAAGTGTTAAAACAAATTGATAGTAAGGAAAGTCAAGTGTCTGTTGCCAAGCACTTTGGTGTTCATCCAAGTCAAATCTGTCACATTGTTAAGCAACAGCAGCAGGTGATTGATGACTGGCAAAAAAATGCTAATCCTGACCGAAAAAGAAAACAGGCAGGAAAATCTGAGGATGTCACTTTGTTGCGTTGGTTCAGCCAAGCTAGAAGCAGACGGCTGCCAGTTAGCGGACCGATGTTGATTAAAAAAGCCAATCAGCTTGCTGTTAGCTTTGGCATAGAGAGATTTAATGCTACAAATGGATGGCTGGAGCGCTGGAACCAACGAGAAAACATTCAGTTTAAACAGCAACACGGGGAAAAGCAGGAAGCTGATGAATTTGGTGCCAAGCGTTAGATAGTTGAAGTTCTTCCTGACATCATCAAAGAGTATGATGAACGTGATATCCTCAATGCTGACGAAACTGGGCTTTATTGTCATGCCATACCCGAGGGAACGTTAACGTTTAAACACCATGAAGCTGCTGGGACTAAAGTGCCAAAAGACAGACTGACGCTTTCTACTGGCCTGGAACATGGATGGATCAGAAAAGTCGCCACTGCTGGTAATAGGGAAAAGCAAAGAGCCAAGGTGCTTCAAAAATGTCAAGAAGCTTCCAGTGGCATACGAGGCAAATTGCAACGCCTAGATGATCAGTGAACTTTGGCTGCAGTGGCTGAAGAAGCTGAACAATTCAATGAGGTCCAAAAGACGACACATTGTTTTGCTGTGTGACAACTGTGCAGCACACAGTGATGATATCAGACTGACAAACATCAAGCTCGTTTTTATGCTGCCCAACACAACAAGCTTAATTCAGCCCATGGATCAAGGCATAATAGCACATTTCAAGCAAAATTACTGATCCTTCATGCTTCGCCATCTGATGCTACTTGACAGTTTGCACATGCAGAAGGATGCATGGAGTCGTATCAGTACATCAGCAATCGTTAACTACTACAGATGAGCAAGCTTCGTGAAAGCTGTGGAGGGAGATAGCACTATCCCAGTTCCGGGTGCCTCAGCAGCAATTGTGGAAGATACCAGCAGCGTGGGGCTACAGCTGCCTGATGGAATGTCAAATAATGACTTTGATTGTTTCGTTGAAATCGACAGTAATGCTCCAACAAGTGCAGATAAAACAGACAAAGAGATATGCGAAAGCCTGAAGGCGTCTACTCCAGCCGCTTAGCAACTAGAAGAGGAGGAGAGACTGGACGCATCCGACGTTGATGACGTTCAGACTGTACCTGCCATGGCACTGACGTTCGCTAATGCAGTGAAGAGCTTGGATTTTATACGAGCTACCTAGACTCAACTGGCTGTGATTCATACGTTTTATGCACTGTCCAGCCAAATTTATGACCGTTGTCCGAACCAGGCACAGACAACAATAACAGATTATTTTTGTTGCGTGTGAACTAACACTGAGTAAATGACGACATTGCTTAATTGAAAATTAGCAGCTGTAGACCGGCAAGGCTGTATGTATATTACATGTACATTAGACGATTAAACTATATTTGAGACTGGTTAGTAACAATACATTGTGTTTATTCTTTAGCTCTAGCAACTGCAGTTAGGCGACCACAATACACGCATAAAGTGCATACCTAGCATGAACCACATGGTTCAAAGTCTATTATAAGCTAACTCTGCTTATTTGCAGTCTCCGCTTACCTGCAATTTGGCCTTCAGCCAAGACCCAACATTGTAGCTAAATGGAGTGCACTGTACTTAGAATTTATTCGAAGTCCGTCTGTTCCAAAGCAAGGAACTCAGCCTGAACATGCTCTAGGTGTTTGTCTAGTGTGTCTTAGAATACTGTAGATGACTATGTTATCCAAGTAAGCAAAACTATGGGTATTGTGGGGCCACAAGAGGCGCTAAAGAAACCTGCCAGTACCCGTTCATCATGTCAAGAGTGATCAGGTACAGTATTTCACTTTTCCAAGTGGCTCGAGAAGGTTGTCCAACCACGGCATCGGGTAAATGTCAAAATGGGACACCTGATTAAGATGATGGAAGTCATTGCAGAACCTTCAAGTTCTGTTGGGCTTAGGGAAAAATACAATTGGGCAGGACTAGGGACTATGACTTTCTTCAGTTACACTTAGTTCCAACATATGTTTGATCTCAAGATCCACTTCATTATGTTTTGCCTCCTTTAGGCGATAAAGCTTCTCCTGGATGACTACCCCAGGGTCTGTTATAATATCATGCTCATTCAATGAGGTCTGACCCGTTTCTCACTCACTACCTCAGTAACAGACAGGATGACTGCTTTGAGTTCCTGTTTCTGTTGAGGCGTCATAGTCGGACTGAAGTTAAGGCTGTTTTTACAGGCGAAAAGAGAACAGGGCTGGCCAGAGTAAGGATTGGGGTCTCTGTCCCACCATGGCTTTTGCAGGTTGACGTGATAAATCTTTTCGCTCAGGCAATGATTAGGTTCTTTAACCAGATAATCAACAAGCCCTTTTTGCTTCTTAACTTTGTATGGGCCCTGCCAATGTGTCATTAATTTAGAGTGTGAGGTAGAAACAAGTACTATGACACGGTCTCCCAGGCAGAATTCCCTAAGTACTGTCCCACAGCTTTTTCCTTTTCCATGTTTGTTTAAAGATACTTCTAATTTTGGAAGATCTATCACATAAATACATGCTATATTCCAGAACGTTAGTAGAAGTGAGGGCCTCCTCCCATCCTTCTTTTATGATGTTTAATATCCCAAGGGGTTGACACACCTCCCAATAAGCAAAAAGTGCAAGGGGGAGTAGCTGTTCCCAGTTCCTCTCATCCTCACTGACCATCTTATGTAACATTTGCTTGAGAGTCTGATTAAACCTCTCTACAAGACCCTCAGTTTGGGGATGATACACTGTGATCTTTAAATGTTTGATTTTGAGCAACTTGGCAACTTCCCTGAATGCCTTTGAGGTAAAAGGCGTCCCTTGGTCTGTTAAGACTTCTTTTCGGTTGCTGATATGCGCAAAGACCCCTACGAGTTCCCATTCGATTGTTTCAAATTGGCTACTGTCAACAGGACAGCCTCAGGAAAGAGAGTAGCATAATCTATAAGGATTGGAATGTATTTATGTCCTTGTGCTGAGGAATCAATGGGTTCTACGATATTGACCTCTATATTTTCAAAAAGGATGTTAATTAGTGGAAGGGGAACCAACGGTGCAAGGTCCTTTTTAGGAATTCGACATAACTGACACCCTGGACAGGTGCACAGAAACGTTAGATCTCTTCATGGATTCTCAGCCAATACAATCTGAGCTTAATCTTCTCTAGTGTTTTGGTGGTTCCCAGATGGGCACCTAGGAGATGGGTATGTGCTAGTTCACAGACCTCTCACTGGTGGGTCCACGATACCAACAACAGTGACCTCATCTCCCCCTCATGCTCAGCTACTCGATATAATAAATCATTGTTAATAACAAAGTGGAATCAGGGTGGCATGGAATTTAAGTTGCGTTGACCATTCACTGAGACTACTGCATTTTTGGCAAACTTAAGGGAATCATCATTCCACTTTTCCTATTTGAAGGATGCCAAGGTTTGCATAAACTGAAACTGCAATGTGGTAAGTGGGTCTAGACTGACCTCAGTGGGTGGAGCGTCAGATCATGGCGTCAAAGACACAGGCTCTCTAATTCCAGGGTGTTCGTTAGGACTTCCACTACGTCATACTTGGTAGTCATGTGACTGCTTGTTGTCAGCGGTGTACACAGTATTAAGATAGTTTGGGGTGGTTTACTAGGCCCAAAGACTGAACAGGAGGGTCTTGTGTCATACTGCTTTTAATCTTAGACCAGTCTCTGCCGAGTATGACAGGAATGGGTGGATTTCGCAGCACCAGTACCTGTACAGCCCTTTTCATAGCTGATCACACATCTAGCAGAGCAATATCACCACTTTTTGCCATCAATACAGGTCAAACTGGTCTTTACCTTAAGCTACTGTTGCAATAAGACATAACGGTGAGTGGCAATAGAGATGTTGCTGCTGGTGTCTAATAGTCATTCACCACCCCTATTCCTGTCCAGGGAAAAGATAAGGGGTTAACAACAACACATTACTTTTCACCTGCAGCCTAGCTGCAGTCTGTTGGCTTGCTGAGTTGCAGGCAGTTGGGGATGGTGTGCCCTGGCACCCCTTGGAAACTGTTCCTCTTTTCTACATCACGGCGTGAAGGCTCAGGGTTAGCGATATGCCCCCTGTTGGGATTGGCGCATGGACTTTTCTGCATGCTCGGAGACCTGGTTGCCATCCTATGTCTCTCCACTGTTTCAATCAAAGCATTCATGTTTTTAAAGGCTTGCCTGCGGACTGGCTGGGTGAGAAAGTCGGGGAGGACGTTTAGCAGTAGGTCTCAGGGAACTTGCTCTACAACTTCTTTTGAGTTGTTAATGTCTGACCTTAGCTAGCGCCCTGTTTTTCTCCACAAATCATACTCCTGAGGTCTTGTCGGCTGCTCTGCATCTAACCTCCACTCATGGCAGTGCCTTGCCTGCTGGTCAGCGGAAATGCCATACCTTTTATTTCGGCCTTGAGAGTGTCATAGTTGATGCCATCTTCAGTCTTGTGGTCATAATAGGTCCATTGTGTTTCACCCTTCCGGAATGTCTTTAATATGTTGGCCTACTCAGTGTGCTCCCAATGGTGTCTTATACTGTAGCTGTGTGCTCAAAAATTAAGAGATGCGACTCTATGTCTTTGTTCTCTTGTAACAGCATCAGCATCTGGGAGGAAGCCCTTGACCAATCCTGTTGGAGGGTGAAGTGTTCTGTTGAAGTTCTGGTTTCAGCCAATTGGATCTTAAGTCCCTTTATTTCTGTACCCATACTGTGTAGCAACGAAGTCAGGTCTTGCTCTTCAGTCATTTTCAAGCAATAATCCTACCAACTATGCCAATGTAATAATAATGATAAAGAGTCACAAAAAGGTTTTTGGATGGCCACCCTGTATACCTGAAAAAAGGTAAAAAAAAAAAGAAAAAGTAAACACATCTTTACACACAGGTTGAAAGCTGCTCTATAAATATGGCTGAATGGAGGAAGTGGTGAAGTCAGGGTGGCCGGAACAGAATCTGACATGGTAGGAAAATGGATTCTGGGTACTGGATATGACAACATCAGAGGGTGCCAGATATATATTACTATATGCACATGTGTGCCACCTTATATTTTTGACTCCTCTCGTAATTATTTTTTGCGTCTTGCCTGGATTTTAACTTTTTTCCTGTTTATTGACTGTGACTTTTGCCTCTCATCTGGGTTTCGGTTGCTTTCTTTAATTTTTTATTTTCGTTTGTTTTGTCTTTTGCACACATCTCCCAGCTTAATATAACAAATTAGTTATCTGTGAAACTCTAATTTTGACAGGCTGCTGTATTTATGATTCACATGCACATATTACATGGATTTATCATCACAGGTTGACAAACATATAAAATAAAGTCTTTCTAAATATGATGTCCTACTTTAAACATTTATAGGTTGTTGATAAATTAGAAGCAATTCTAACATTTTTGTGGCTCCTAAAATATACAGTAGTTTCATTAGGAGAGAAGTGGAAATATGAATCACAGAAAACCATGCTATTCCAGACAAGTGTGTCATCATCCATTAAATAATTTATTTCACTCTAGGATCTTTGTACCCTGACCAGACTTTTGGAAAAAATAAGCTTGATGATGCCATTGCACCCAGTGGGTCCCACACTTACACCTGGACTGTGACAGATGAACATGCACCCACAGAGGATGACCCAGGCTGTCTGACGTGGATCTATCACTCTCATGTGGATGCCCCACGGGATATCTCCTCAGGACTCATTGGGCCATTACTCACCTGCAAGAAAGGTGAGAAAAACCTGCTTCTGTGAATGTTTAAAAGTTATTTTATGCACTCATTTCATGAACATCTCAGTTAATTTAATATAGGATTGTAGGGTGTTGGCATCTATCCCAGTGACATTTGGTGCAGGACATAAAATAATTACTAAATAAAGTGCTCCGCCACATACTCCCACAATCATTCATGCTGTTGCAATGTAGATATTCCACACTAACAAGAATGCAGGAGAAATCAGAGTATCATGAGAAATATCCACAAGAACATATAGAGAACATTCAAACTTGACATAGACAGTGGCCAGGCTAGCATATGAAGCCAGGAACTGTGAGACAGCAGCGTTAAACCACTGTGCTACCATGCTTCCAAGATCATTTTAGAATTTTGAAAAGATGACCAATTGAAAAAGAAAATATGGCTTGAGTCACACTTTGCAAAACATTATTGACATCCTCAAGTGAACATGGTTGTGGCTTACTGAGGATTCATTAAGCCTTTACCCAAACTGTTTTCTTAATGGTTATATGGAAACAAACAGAGAGCTGATCATAAATGCTCTGGTTACCTACAAAGAAGACAAAAAATGATTATCTGTGTTTAATGTTTGGGAATTAAAAAAGAAAGCTATTTATTGTGCTATTTATTGTTCTCCTCAATTCCTTAAGGGTTAGGGTTAGGGTAAAGATTAGTAGCTGCAGCTTTTATCTCAAATGACCATTTCATCACAGGCACGTTCTTCCTGTTTGACAAACCTACACTTAATTAGGCCTTTTGTTGTTGTGTTTTTTTTTAGTTTCTGAACTCATTAAGTAGGTTCACAATTATACCTAACTTATTTAATTATAATGTCTTTACAAGTTTATCAGTTTGGCAC
>NW_024379282.1:0-1175 GCF_016835505.1 Polypterus senegalus
AAGAACTGACAAATCTGGTCCAGTCCATGAGGAGGAGATGCACTGCAGTACTTCAAGCAGCTGGTGGCCACACCAGATACTGACTGGTACTTTTGATTTTGAGCCTCCCTTCATTTAGGGACACATTGTGAAAAATTTTTAGTTTATGTCTTATGGTGTTGACTCTTTTACTGTTCATACAAATATTTACACATTAAGTTTACTGAAAGTAAAAACAGTTGAAAGTCAGAGGGCGTTTCTTTTTTGCAGTATATATATATATATATATATATATATATATATACAGTATATATATACTAACAAAGTGATCAAAAGTCTCGTTTATACCCTGCGTCTTCTCATTAAACTTGTATCTTGCGAATATCATATTTGTCTTAGGCATGACAAACGCCTCAAAGTGATCATAATAAGTTTTCAGTACCTTGGTTTCCTCCTGGGTGAGAGCCAATGTGTTAAAAATGTCTTTTCCTTTTTCCTCAGTCCACAGGAGCAGGTAGCTGCATTTCTCACTCTCGTCTTTGCCTTTTAGCAGGCCAGAAAACATCAGCTCCACGTGCTGTCGGAACTTTTTCCATTCTCCCGGTAGGTTAAGAGAATCCCAGTCAATTCGTGGCGAGGGAACTCCAACAAAATCCATGACTGTCCTCTATTCTGACACCATGTCTTGTTTTCACAAATTGTGAAAAATGAAATGATGGCGAGACTTTCTTTTAAAGTATGCAGGGGAATTTTATTTATTACAGCTCTTACATTCATGGCGTCCGTGCTCTAAATTAACTTCCATAATAGTAACCTTGAGGTCCCTTTTTCTGGTGCCTTCCAGATTACATAGGTGCCTAAACCATGCCTGATAATAATACATTTCAATGACATATAAATATTACAGTGATCACCTCAATAGACATTTCATCACCCAAATCGCTACTCGTGAATCTAAGATGTTTAACAGGCATTCCCGGTACAGTGTAACCTCGATTCACAACCATAATTTGTTACAAAACTCTGGTTATAAACCGATTTGGTCGTGAACCGAAGCAATTTTCCCCATAGGATTGTATGTAAATACAATTAATCCGTTCCAGACCATACAAATTGTATGTAAATATATATTTTTTTAGTTTTTAAGCACAAATATAATTATACCATAGAATGCACAGCGTAATAGTAAACTAAAT
>NW_024379283.1:0-25000 GCF_016835505.1 Polypterus senegalus
ACTCGTATTTGTGAGCAAACAGATTATTTTTTTTAAGTTTTGATCATTAGCAAATTTCATTTAATTAATATTTTAAAATAACATCCTGATCCCTGCAGGGATCTGTATTATCCAGGGTGAACTTCTCCAGGCTGGTGGCAAGGCTGTCCTCCTGGCATTGCAAGCTATCTTTACTTCCATCTGGGAGACGGGCATCATCCCAACTGACTGAAAACGGGATTCATCATCCCTATTTGGAAATGGAAGGGTGATCGCCTGGATTGCGGCAACTAAAGGGGGATAGCACTGCTCTCGTTGCCGGGTAAGGTCCTTGCTAGGGTCCTCCTCAATAGGATCCATGATCACTTGCTCACCTACCAGCAACTGGAACAGTCTGGTTTTACGCCTAAGAAGTCTACCTTGAAGTGCACCCTGGCACTGAGGGTTCTTATGGAGTGCAAACGCAAATATTGGCAGTTTCTTTGCAGCCTTTGTCGATTTTTGTAAAGCAAGCTACCCTGTGGGACATCCTGAGGGTCTGCGGGATCCCCTAGAGATTGCTGGATATCATGGCTGACCAATACACTGGTACTGTGAGTGCTGTGCAGAGTGGAGGTAGAACCTCTGTTTTTTTTTTCCCCAATTGATTCTGGGGTTCACCAGGGGTGTGTTCTGCTCCTACTCTGTTCAATGCTTATATGGACTGGGTGTTGGGCAAGGTCGTGGGGTCCGGCGGCTGTTGGTGAAGAAAGATTCACTGATCTTGACTTTGTTGATGATGCTGTGATCCTCTCAGAGTAAATGGAGGCTCTGATCAGGGCACTCGAGAGACTGAGTGAGGAGTCTGAGTGTCTGGGCTTGTGAGGGTCCTGATAAAACCAACATCCAGGCCTTTAATGACCTCTTGGGCACAGCCATCAGCAGTGTGTCTGTCTGTGGAGAGAGTGTCGACCTTGTCAAGAGGTTTACTTACCTCGGGAGTGACATTCATGTCTCAGGTGACTCTTCCTATGATGTCAGTAGATGGATTAGGGGAGCATGGGAGGTCATTATGTTGCTGTAAAGGGGTGTGTGGCGCTCCTGATATCTCTGCAAAAAGATGAAGATCCAGGTCATTAGAGTCCTGGTGCTTCCTGTCTTGCTATTTGGTTGTGAGACATGGGTGCTATCCAGTGACTTGAGATGAAGACTGAACTCCTTGTGTCTCTCTGGAAAATCCTTGAATACCATTGGTTTGACTTTGTGTTGCTCATGGAGTCCTGAATGAGGCGCATTACCTGCATTGTGAGGGAGCATCAGTTACGGCACTACGTCCATGAGGTGTGTTTCCCCGAGGGTGATCTGGCTCGCAAGATCCTCATTGTTGGGGACTGAGTGACTGGACCAGGTCATGGGGACGCCAACATAACACCTGGCTGTGGCAGATAGATGGTCATTTCCGGAGGGTGGGACTGGATCGCGTGTTTGCCTGGGGGGTTGCCAACCGGGATCCCAAGCTGTTTCGTCATGTTGTGGGAGTGGCAATGCACTGTACCAGTGCATGCTGCCCAACTTGACTTGATTTGACCCTGATTTCATAATATCGTCAGAACAAATTTGCCTATTGTCAGGATGGCAGTCAGCATTTTCTGGTCTGAATTTACCTCATGAGTCACGGTGGTTGTACGTGTTTGTATGTCATTTGATTGTCTGGTGCCTGTGATGGTCAGGTTCAGCTCCACCATCCCTGGTTTCTTCCAAGAGCGTCTTGAACCCAGAACTACTGATACTATACCTGAAGACGAGCCTGGAGAAAGGGGACAAACAGAGTCAGCAAGCCATACCATATATACTTCAGAACACTTCATCCACCTGAACCTAAGCATGTTTGGGCCCAGCCAGTTCTTAGATGGGAAAAACATCTCTCCTCATGTGCCCAAATCATCTCAATCAGTCTTTCTCACTTGGTTGCCTCCTGTGCTTCCCTCTAATATACTTATTCTTAATCCTGCCTACCCTCATTACTCTGAGTGCAAATTGTAGCATCTTAAACTCCGCCACTTCCAGCTCTGCCTCCTGTCTTCTCGTTGATGGAAATGAAAATGATCAACCTACAGATCCCTGAATTCAAAGACGCCCCAAAAATCAGAGTGAAAAAATTATGTGGCAGGCTAGTCCATTTTGCCAAAATTTAATTGCAGCAACTCAAAATTGTACGCAGCACTTTGTATGGCCCCTGTGTTCTTGTATACATGCCTGACAACATCGGTGCATGCTTCTAATGAGATGACAGATGGTGTTGTGGGGGATCTCCTCCCAGATCTGGACCAGGGCATCACTGAGCTCCTGGACAGTCTGAGGTGCAACCTGGTGGCATTGGATGGACCAAAACAGAATGTCCCAGAGGTGTTCTATTGGATTTAGGTCAGGAAAGTGTGGTGGCCAGTCAATGGTATCAATTCCTTCATCCTCCAGGAACTGCCTGCATATTCTCACCACATGAGGCCAGGAATTGTCGTGCACCAGGAGCCACTGTACCAGCATAGGGTCTGACAATGGGTCCAAGGATTTCATCCTGATACCTAATGGCAGCCAAGGTGCCTTTGTCAAGCCTGTAGCGGTCTGTGTGACCCTCCATGGATATGCCTCCCCAGACAATCATTAACCCACCACCAAACTGCTCATGCTGAATGATGTTACAGGCAGCATAATGTTCTCCATGGCTTCTCCAGACCCTTTCACTTCTGTCACGTGCTCAGGGTGAACCTGCTCTCATCTGTAAAAAGCACAGGGCACCAGTGGTGCATCTGCCAATTCTGGTATTCTATGGCGAATGCCAATCGAGCTGCATGCTGCTGGGCAATGAGCTCAGGGCCCATTAGAGGACATGGGGCCCTTGGGTCACCCTCATGAAGTCTTTCTGCTTGTTTGGTCAGACACACCAGTTCACACCAGTGGCCTGCTGGAGGTCATTTTGTAGGGCTCTGGCAGTGCTCATCCTGTTCCTCCTTGCCCAAAGGAGCAGATACTGGTCCTGCTGATGGGTTATGGACCTTCTATGGCCCTCTCCAGCTCTCCTAGAGTAACTGCTTGTCTCCTAGAATCTCCTCTATGCCCTTGAGACTGTGCAGGGAGACACAGCAAACCTTCTGGCAATGACACGTATTGATGTGCCATCCTGGAGAAGTTGGACTACCTGTGCAACCTCTGTAGGGTCCAGGTATCGCCTCATGCTACCAGTAGTGACACTGACTGTAGCCAAATGCAAAACGTGTGAAGAAACAGTCAGAAAAGATGAGGAGGGAAAAATGTCAGTGGCCTCCACCTGTTAAACCATTCCTGTTTTGGGGGTCATCTCATTGTTGCCCCTCTAGTGCATCTGTTGTTAATTTCATTAACACCACAGCAGCTGAAACTGATTAACAACCCCCTCTGCTACTTAACTGACCAGATTAATATCCCATAAGTTTCACTGACTTTATGCTATACTCTGATTAAAAAGTGTTCCTTTAATTCTTTTGAGCAGTATATTTATAACAGATAAATAAAATTAGAGTTTGTAAAGTAAACCTAAGTACAATGTGCAATAGCCAGTAGTGCAAAAGCCACTTACAGTAAAAGATGAGAAGGTGCATTATAGAGTAGCTTATGAGATGTACAAAAAGACAGACAGTTAGCAGCAGATGTAATATTGAGTCTTTATATAATACCAGCTGAGGTCGGGTACTTGGTAGATAGTGACTCTTGTTATGGTCCAGGGGCAGGGGGCAAGGGGGGAAGATAGTGGACAGAGTTCAGCATCCTGACAGCTTGGTGGACAGTCTTGTGCAGTGGATCCGGAGGCTGAAGAGGGAATGTAAGGGGTGGGAAGAGTCCCCAGCAATGCTAATGGCTCTACGGGTGAGGCGGGTGTGGAAAATGTCCTTGAGGGAGGGCAGTGGGGTACCAATGATCTTACTGGCCGCATCCACTATGCGTTGCAGGGACTTCCTACAGGAGGCAGTGCAGCCTACATGCCACACAGGGATGCAGCTAGTGAGGATGCTCTCGATTGTGCACCGGTAGAGAGAGTACATGATGGGGGGAGGAACTTGTGCTCTCTTCAGTTTGCGTAGAAAGTAGAGGCGGGTTTGAGCTTTCTTGGCCAGTGATGTGGTGTTATCTGACAAGGAGAGGTCCTCGGAGATGTACGCCCCCGGGAACTTGGTGCTACTCACCCTTTCCACAGCTACACAGTCGAAGGCCAGTGGGGTGCTGTGAATGACGTCTCCTGAAATTGACCCACATTCAGAAAGTTATTGTTGTCTTTACACCATTGGACCAACTGGCTCACCTCGTTTCTATAGTTGGCTTCGTCATTATTGGTAATGAGGCCAACCACGGTTGCATCGTCCGCAAAGCTGACAATGTGATTAGAGCTGTAGATTGGTACAAAGTCATGAGTCTGCAGAGTAAAGAGCAATGGGCTGAGCACACACCCTTGTGGGGCCCCTGTGCTCAACATGATGGTCTTAGAGGTGTTATTGCCGACTCGCACATTTTGTGTCCTCCTTGTAAGAAAGTCCAACACCCAGTTGCAGCGAGAGGTCTTGGGTCCCAGGTGGCTGAGTTTTTGTATTAGCTGCTGGGGAATGATTTTGTTGAATGCTGAACTAAAATCTAAGAACAGCATTCGCACATAGGAGTTCTTTGAGTCCAGAAGGGTGAGGGCTGGATGGAGAGCAGCAGAAATGGCATCCTCTATGGACCTATTTGATCTGTATGCAAACCGAAATGGGTCATGAGAGGGGGAAAGAATGGACTTAATGCTCTGCATAACCAGCCGCTCAAAACATTTCATGATGGTGGAAGTCAGTGCTTCAGGCCAATAGTCAATATAGCTAGATGGGAGGGGCTTCTTAGGGACAGGAGTTATGGTTGTCACTTTAAAACATGTAGGAACAACAGCTTGGTCAAGGGAGATGTTAAATATGTCAGCAAGGACATCCTTTGAGCTCTTCAGCACAATCCTTCAAAGTACGACCAGGTATTTTGTCTGGTCTGGCTGTCTTCCGTGGGTTGATCCAAGAAATGGTTCTCTTCATGCTGGCCGGGGCTAGACATATGGCCTGTTCGCCTGTGGTGGGGGAATGGTTTTCATGTGCCGGTGTGCACTTTTGTGTCTCTAACCGGCCAAAGAAGTCATTTAGGCAGTTGAGCAGTGTGATGTCACCTTCACAAGTCTGTGGTAGAGGTTTGTAGTTAGTGAGGGTTTGGATGCCACGCCTGAGAGACTGCATCTCTGGTGTTGCTAAAGTGTCCAGATATTTTCTTGCTGTACTGCTTTTTTGATTCCCTGATGCCACGGGACAGGTTGACTCTAGCTGTTGCTAGTCCTGCAGTGTCACTGGCCCTAAAGGCTGCATCACGGACCCTCAGAAGCCTGTGGACCTCTCCTGTCAGCTGTGGCTTCTGGTTAGCACGAACAGTAATATTTTTGTAATGGGTGACATCATCAGTACATTTTGCAATGTATGCTGTAACCACCTCAGTGTACTCAACTTAGGGATTTTTTACTTGAGCTAGTTTTTAATTCTTGTTAGGTAATTTTTAATTCAATTATGGCATATTTGTATATCTTGTATCTTGTTCTGTCTTGTGTTGATTTTTGTCTTTTGGTATGTTTTGTACTTTGTGTGATTTTATGATGTAAAGTGCCTTTCATTATGTTCACATTATAAGACCCATTACTCAATTCTGATTTTTTTACTCAGATTGAATGTGTCTGTCCTGACAGTTTGCATTTGTAAGTACAAGTGGCCTTGGTGATGGAAAGTGCTTAGCATGGGCATTCAGACCTGTCTGTGGCGACGCAGCCCCCATGCACAGCAAACCAGGATGTACTCTGTGTTCAGTCATCTTTCTCTCATGGCCAGAATGAAGCTTTTCAGCAATTTGCGCTGCAGTTGCTCCTCTGTAAGATCAAACCAGACGGGCTAGCCTTCACTCCCCATGCACTTAAATGAGTCTTAGGCATCCATAACATTGTCACTGGTCCCCCAGTTGTCCTTCCTTGGACCACTTTTGTCGAGTGCTAACCACTGAATGACTGGACACCTCACGAGACCTGCTAATTTGAAGATGCCATCACAGTTTAGTCTTTATCAAAATCGCTTAGATACTTGTGCTTGCCCATTTTTCCTGCTTCCAAGACTTCACCCTCAAGAACTGTTATTTCAAAACAAACACAGGGTACTGAGTGATGCATAACTCCATAACGTATTTTTAAATTGTATTTTTAGGAGCCTGATTTTATTTTTTACACTTTCACGGGGTTTAATGGGTAAGTTTGGTATTTTTCAATTCAAAGTTATTTCTTCACAGACATGGAATTTTATGCATTTGCCATGCAAGATTGTGTTCTAAAGTTATTTTCTATAAATTTTAAAAAATATCTTTTGGTGCTTTCCAATGGAGGCTCTGGGGCATGGAAGAAAAGCTTTAAAACGTACCATTTTTCCAGCCTTGATAGTTGTGGAGAATTGACCTGCTCCTTTTTGTGTTTCCAACGCATGTTTGTGACAACATGGAATTAATTATTTTCTCTCATATTCCTGGTGCTATTTTGCTGATGGTAAGGAGACGTTTGCTTTTCAGTTGTGTGAATTCTCACGTAATTAGATAGATAGATAGATACTTTATTAATCCCAAGGGGAAATTCACATAATCCAGCAGCAGTATACTGATACAAAAAAAAAACAATATTAAATTAAATAGTAATAAAAATGCATGTAAAAGCAGACAATAACTTTGAGTAATGTTAGCATTTACTTCCCCGGTGTGGAACTGAAGAGTCGCATAGTGTGGGGTCTCCTCAGTCTGTCACTGGAGCAGGACGGTGACAGCAGTCTGTCACTGAAGCTACTCCTCTGCCTGGAAATGACACTGTTCAGTGAATGCAGTGGATTCTTCGTGATTGACAGGAGTTTGCTTTAATTAATTAATTAGTAGATCAAAACAAAACCAATCACATCGCATGAAAAGTTTACTGTGATTTGGCCTGTCAGGAGGAAACCACACCCCCTAGGGGGTAAAAGGTTATGTTGCGGGAAGACAAAGTACTGAGCTATCATGCACAGCTGGTCATCTTTTAAAATGGCTGAATCTCATAATACAGTGGAACCTCGGGTCACCACCGTAATTCGTTCCAAAACTCTGGTCGCAACCCGATTTGGTTGGGACCCGAAGTAATTTCCCCCATAGGACTGTATGTAAATACAATTAATCCGTTCCAGACTGTACGAGCTGTATGTAAATGTATATTTTTTTAAAGATTTTTAAGCAGAATAATAGTTAATTATACCATAGAATGCACAGTGTAATCTATACTAATAAAAGGCAAAGCCCTCACTCACTCACTGACTCATCACTAATTCTCCAACTTCCCGTATAGGTAGAAGGCTGAAATTTGGCAGGCTCATTCCTTACAGCTTACTTACAAAAGTTAGGCAGGTTTCATTTCGAAATTCTACGCGTAATGGTCATAACTGGAACCTACTTACGTACATATATACGGCCATAGCCTGCAGCTCGGTCGCCGTGTGAGGCGGAGTTGCGTCACCCATCACCACGCCTCCCACGTAGTTGAGTGCCTGCCCATATAAGGCCGTCCGTCAGCAGCAATCCAATAGACACGCTGCCGCTAAATATTCGCGGGTGAAGGACTGTGCTTATGCAAACGAAGATGCATGTACTCCGAGCGGCTCACGTGAACTGACTGTGAACGCAGTACGCAGAGAACAAGCAAGAGCTCCAAAGAGCGCTGAACAAAAAACGCATTACACAATTGAGAAGGCAGCAAAAGAATATGAAGCGAGTGACGCATACAAGCATATTCATAAGTGCAGCGACTGCGGAAACAAAACATGCTGTAAACCGTAAATTTAAATTAAGTTTATAGACACGCTGCCGCTGGCATTTGTCATGCCTACAACAAATACAATATAGGAGAGATACAAGTTTAATGAGAAGACGCGGGGTATAAACGAGACTTTGGATCACTTTGTAACGGAGTTAAAATTGCTGTTGAAGGACTGTGCTTATGCAAATGAATAGGAAAGCAAGGTGTGAAGCTTAACTTTAAATTAAGTGCATAGACACGCTGCCACTGCCGTTTTTCATGCCTAAGACGAATACGATATTCGCGACATACAAGTTTGATGAGAGGACGCAGGGTATAAATGATCACTTTGTAACTAAGTTAAAATTGCTGGTGAAGGACTGTGTTTATGCAAACGAATAGAAAGCAAATGTTACATTATTTTTAAAATGTTTCCTTTTCTTTTTCATAACTTCTTTAACACACTTCTTCTCCGCTGTGAAGTGCGGGTATTTTGCTAGTAGTAAACTAAATGTAAAAACATCGAATAACACAGAGAAAACTAACTTTGCAAGAGACTTATGAACCACTCTCTGTAAACACTTTTTTGTAATAAGTTTTAAGCACAGGGAAAAACAATGAACATTTGAAAAATCCGTAATTTATACGAAAACTAACCATAAACAACCAAGAAAACTAACCTTGCATGAGTCGAGTTCTGGCATGAAGGAAGTGAGGAGGAACTGGGTGGAGAGGAGATTACAGTTTTAAGGTAAAGTCCCTCTGCGTGATGCACGTCTGACCGAGAACAATGTACTGTACAGGGAGAGACTGAACAAGTGCGGAAATTATCGGCGCGTACGAACCAGAAGGGAAACTGGCTTGTTCGTCACCCGAGTGTGTGGTCGTGAACAGAGGCAAAAGTTTGGCAAACTTTTTGGTCGTAACTCGATTTGTACTGAGTTCAGAGACGTTCGTGACCTGAGGTTCCACTGTATTTGTTCAAAAATGATTTGTATAAACTATTCTACAATGTGAGTGTCATCGCAAGACATGGATCATTACTCGACAACTGTCTTGGCATGAAAGATTGATGCATTTGATATGTTTTTAAAGTTTTCCTCCCTGCCCCATAGCCTCCATTGGAAAGCTCCAGAATGGGTGAGAACTATTTTTTTTTTTTTAATTTAATGACTTCAATGTAAAGTGTCAGAGCATGCAAGATATTTGTTTAAATGTATAGAAAGCGATTAACTTCCAAGTATAATTTTGCATGGCAAATACGTACATAGCATGTTTTGAAGAAAGAACTCTGACATGAAAAATACAGCATGTATCCATTAACAAGGGGATCCCTGAATTTCTCACCTGGCCTGCCACCCAGACTTGGAGGAAGCAGGACTGAGGCAGATAACCCAAAATATTGTTATCTGACGGCAGATTTTGAAACAAAAATAAAAAATGCAAACAAGCCCAACAAAAAAAAAAAAAAACATTCTCTCCAGCTGAAATTCCTCTCAAGAACAGCTTCTCTTTTTTTCACCTGAAAGACGCAGCAAAGCCAGTCAGGCGGTGAATGGCACGCAGTCCCAGCAGCCAAGGTCAGTGGCTGCCTCCTGCACGCCGGTCTTGTGTAGCTGGTGTCCGCCTGCCATTGATTTCTTTTCAGTCAGGCACACTGACACGTCTTCCTGCTCTGAGGATGCTTTCTCTTAGCACTGCGGTAGGACAGGAAAGGTCGTCATCAATTATTGGATCCTGCTGGGTGCCCAGAGCCTGATAATCTTAACATCCACATCCAGATTGCCTAAAGCAGAGTGAACTTTATTATTTATTAGGTGGCACGACATAATTAAAGGTAATAAAAAGAATGACGGGCCCTAGCTGTGTCACTGCCTGCATGCTCTCCTCTTGTCTGTGTTGATTAACAGGAAACAGGAATCCTAAATCCAAAGAGGACTGTTTCATTTATATTAGGTAGAATGCCCAGAGGGGACTGGGCGGTCTCATGGTCTGGAATCCCTACAGATTTTATTTTTTCTCCAGCCGTCTGGAGTTTTTTTGTTTTTTCTGTCCCCCCTGGCCATTGAACCTTACTCTTATTCGATGTTAATTAATGTTGATTTATTTTTTATAATTGTGTCTTTCATTTTTCTATTCTTTAATATGTAAAGCACTTTGAGCTACTGTTTGTATGAAAATGTGCTATATAAATAAATGTTGTTGTTGTTGTTGTTGTTGAAACTCGAAACTGGCCTGGTTGCACCATGGACGTGTTTGTGCCCTGTAGGACACGTGAAGGATTTTCTCAGGGACACCAAAGGAATGTAGTGAATGGTGCATTAATGTGAGAAAAACAAATTGACTGATGTTAACCAATCCATTAATTACCTCTTTTAGGGCTAATTATTTTTTGTTCCTCTTGTCCCAAGCCTGAATATTGAAAAAAAAAAAGAAACTGTTTTCTAAAAAGCAAAGATTCACACATAAATCAGCATAAAAATAATTATTTATGACAAATGTCACTCTGTTTTGTGTTCCATGCGCCCCTACAGTGTGTAAAGTCGCATTCTTATTCCATAACAGTTTGTCTCATCACTCATAAGCTAAAAGGCACTTTCTGGAAGCAAAAAAAAAAAATGCTTGAAGTACTCGGGTGGCTGGTAACCCGCAGTGTCTGCCAACACAGCGTGTCGTTTGATGAAGTCCAGTAGCCATGGATCTACGTCTGTGAAGTCTTCCCAGGCGAACGTCCCCATTCTACCGTTAGCTACACCAGCGTGTTCAGCACTACAATCAGCTGGTGCTGGTGGTCAGCTAATACAGTGACCTGTCTTTTATTTTCGATTTCCAGATCGTTTGCCTCAAAATCAGAGTTCGATAAGTCAGAGTCCGATTCGGCAATAATACTCAAAAAATAAATTATATACGGTACGCAGAGTATTTTGCTTTGCTCATTCGCCTATGTTTTCCTCTAGGAGACACTAGCTCCCTGGTTGGAATAAGCTCTTTTTTAATTGCAGCATCTTAAGTAAACCCAAACTATATGGACATAATATTAAAAGGCGATACCCCTCCCTTAGTGATACGGCGGTAAAAAAATCACATAGGAGAAGTAACAGCTTTCTTTAATGACGATTTATGCGGCATAACAGACTAGGAAGCCATGACAAGACCGTCACCAAAGTGGGATGTATAGAGTCTGCCATTTTTGTCGCAGCGCTGTAAGGATTTTCCAGATCAGATGACATTATCTCCCATCCATCTGCCGGCTTCAAAGGTGTGCCGGGCAATGTTCCAAGGCTTTATGCTCTTTCTCCATGTGCAGGCCCTCACTTACGTAAATCACGCCATTCCAAACAAGGCAAAGAAGATCCAATGTCATGCTGACTCTGTCACACAGAAATAGTACAATGTCCATGTCGCAGTTGTGTCCCTGTCTTGTCTTCTAATGCTTGCCTAGCAGTTCTAAATGATGAGCCACGTGTGCTAAATCTGGCCTTGTGTTAGCTGTACATGTGAGTAGATTTATAAAATATTTTTGTACAGAGCACAGTGACATATTCAACTCATGTACTTATTACAGCCTCGCTCTCTTGCCCGATGTTACTGCCATTCTAGACAATGTTTACTCAATGCTACTCACGGATCTGACATCAAGTCAATGAGTCTTAACGGTTCTCCAATCAAAGAGGGTCTTCCTGGAATTAAATGGTCCTATGGAAAAGTCATTTCAGATAAAGGAGCCACTGGAATCACCGGGTAGAAGGGTCCTTGCATCTGATTGGCCGACCCCGCAGTGACTCAACAGTTGAATGGCTAATAGGGGCAGGCGGCTTGTTAGCCGAGGTCTCCAGGACTCTTGACTGTGTCTAGTTTTTCTCTGACACCTTTTGTACAATCTGGCTGGGGTTCTACAATTCGCTGATGGACAGATGTTGCTGTTTTTCATTGACGTTAGTTTCTATTTAGTTTTTGATGTATTTGAACAAATCTGTAACTTCACATGTGATAGTTCTGTATTTAGTGAGTGGTATCATCTATTCTTCCACTTTTATCTTAAGAGCTGTCACGTCGCTCTTCACTTGGTGAGGTGTGTAGTTTGTACTGTTGTGTTGCCTTTCTGAGGTGGCCATGATAGATCGGCCAACCAGCTCCATGAAGAGGATTGCTTGTGTTCTGTTTTGTGTGTTGTATTTACTTAATGTTTTGATGCCCATTGCACGCCCAACCTCCCTGAAAGGGGGTCTCTCTCTGAATTGCCTTTCCTAAGATTTCTTCTGTTTTTTTCACCCTCATTCACTACTCATTTAAAGGCACAGAACTTCTCTTGGTTGAGAGTATCACAGAGTAAGTTCAGTGTGTTCAAAGAGAACAGATCATCCACGTTCGGTTCCCCCAAAAGGAACCAGCTTATCAGTTGTAAGGTCCCCCAAGGAGAAGGGATTGTCAGCTTTCAGCCTTCACAATGAGGAACAGATCAGCAGCTTTCAGACAGAGTGGCTCATCAGCTTTCAGCCCCCCAAAGTATTCAGAATGCAGCTAGTTTTGAAGGAAGTTGTACCCTCTGGTGACCGGGTGAAGGCCATTTCTAGTTTCAGATATGGGGCCTGCTTATAGGAGTGTGTGTTTGTCCGTCACATCCGGGCAGGTTTGAGTTTATGGTCACAAATCCTAAAATGAATGCTCATTGGGGCAACCCTGGAGTTTCTGCCAGGGTGTCAGCTCAACCCCGATTTACATTAGAACAATCTAGACCAGGGGTCACCAAGTCAGGTCTTGGAGGACCACCGTGGCTGCAGGTTTTCATTCTAATCCTTTTTTTTTTTTTTTTTTTTTATAAACAAGTGCTCTGTTTGTGCTGTGTGGCAGGAGGCCGGTGCCCATGCCCAGCCGGTGACACCCCTGATGGGAGACCCAGTACCTCCCCCTGGACGCTAGATGACAGCCTCCCTGGGTTACAGCCATGCCTCGGACTACCGCAGGGCTTCATGGGAGTTGGAGTTTGGTGTGCATCCCTGTTGGGTTCCGCAGGCACCGCCAGGAGGTGCTGCAGCGGGAGCTGCTGGTCCCTTTTGGGCAGTAATTTCGCCACACCAGGAGGTGCAGTCAGGTGTCGCCCCTGTGTCGAGTCGGGCGCCTATATAGCACCTTTCACAGCTGCTAATTAATTTCTCGTGAATTCATTTTAATTGAATTGTTTTTTTAAAAATGTGTTCCCCTGAATTTCTTCATCGTTCCTCTGAATTGCTTCATTTCTTTCCTTAAGTGGCACCCAAACAGAAATGAGATGTGAAGTGAGAAGACCAACTAAGTCAGGATCTCAAACTACAACCAATTTCACTCCAACCAACTGCTTAATGAGGCGTCGATTCTTCTCGTTAATTAAACCCGTTCTTTAATTTCATGGCTTTGTTGTTGCTCTTGTGGTTCATTAGCAGACATTTCCGAAATTGTTGATTTTCTGTTTTCTGTTAAAATGTTTTAGGGACTCGAGGAGATCAACATTCCTGAGACCTTCATCTTTCTTTATTTTCAGATATTGTATGATGGACACCAGTTGTTTTGGCTCATTTTGTATCTCATTATTGTTTGGCTGCTAGTTAAGGAAAAAGAAACAAGTAAGGGGTCTGAGTCTTCAGCAGCAAGTCCATTAAAATTAACTCAAAGACGTTCATTAGCAGCAAAAACAGGTCACTAATTAAGAAAAGAGTTAGAATGAAACCCTGCAGCCGCCACGGTGGTCCTCCAGGACCGGAGTTGGGGACCCCTGATGTAGACATGAACAGGCCATTCAGCCCAACAAAGCTCACTAGTCCTGTCCACTTAATTCTTCCAAAACAACATCAAGTCGAGTTTTGAAAGTCCCTAACGTCTTACTGTCTACCACACTACTTGGTATCTTATTTTAAGTGTCTATCGTTTTTTGTGTAAAGAAAAACTTCCTAATGTTTGTGTGAAATTTACCCTTCACAAGTTTCCAGTTGTGTCCCCGTGTTATCATTGAACTCATTTTAAAGTCACCATCTTGATCCACTGGGCTGATTCCCTTCATAATTTTAAACCCTTCACTCAGGTCTCCTCTTCATTTTCTTTTGCTTAAACTGTAAAGGCTCAGCTCTTCTAATTTTCCCTCATAATTCACCCCCTGTAGCCCTGAATCAGCCTAGTCGCTCTTCTCTGGACCTTTTCTAGCACTGCTATGTCCTTTTTGTATCCTGGAGACCCAAACGTCTTTTTGTTATAAGCTGTCCGAAGTGTTCACAGTCCTGCTATTCAGCCGCTCACCTAAGAAAGCAGGTTGGGCGGGTTGCAGGTGAATATCAGCATCCCTGTTAAATCTGCCATCTTTAGAGTCGACGTGTGTCACTAATGAGCAGCGCCCTACAGCCCAGTAGCGGATGGATCACTGGTACCCCATCCTGGGTTGGTTCTTGCTGTATGCCCGGTAGTGTTATGGTAGGATCAGCCTTGAATGACTGTGAACTGAAATTAGTGGGTTAGGAAATATTATTATATGACTATCCATTAGCAAATTGCTTTGTGATAATGCTGATACACCAAAGGCGCTGAGATAGATTGAGACGAATTGTTTAATGTGTTTTTAACAAGGAGTGCGATTTTTATTCATCTGTCTATGAAATAATAGAATCGATGCTTCATGAATGCTCTCATTTATAATGGATGCTGTGACAATAAGGATCGAGACGGCTTATACACTCGCTGAGCAAATAATTAGGAACACCTGCTTATCCATGCAATTATCTAATCAGCCAATCGTGTGACAGCAGCACAATGGCTAAAATCCTCCAGATACAGGACAGGAGCTGCAGTTAATGTTCATGTCAAACTCGCAGAATGGAGAATGGAGGAAAGTGACCCCCAACTTCCAAACAGTAACCTTTCTCTTCCTGTCCACAGCCACATGGGACATCAGCACTCCTCACTAAGGTACACTAAATGCAGCTTGTACACTATTTATGCATTTTATTTATTGTTTTCATGTTTTAATCTACTATTTAGGGCATTTAATTGTGTTATTTTTACCTTAAATTATGTATATTTGCTGTTAGGTTTATCGACAGGAGCATTGTTTAAGGTCTGGGGACGGATTGATTGATTCACTTTCCATTATTTCTAATGGGGAATATTGATTCGAACAATTCAAAGTTCAAAGGACCTCCTGAAACAAATTAAATTCAAAGTACAAGGCAACGTTGTATTAGTAGAATGTCCCTAATAATTTGTTCAGTGATTTTATATTATTCTTCATGATTTAACGAGTGTAAAATGTTTGTGCTACGTTATTGTATTAATGGCAGCAAAGTGGAAAACCAGTTAGCATCCCTGCCTCACAGATAAAGTGTCCAGGGGTCTGAATCTGGAGCACCGCTCCTTGTGTCACTTTTGTATATTCCCCTTGTGTCTGTGTGGGCTTTCTTTTCAACTTCCCCCTCTAAAAAAAGCCCCTCATTTCCTTCAAATGAGTTACAATAGTTTGAATGTTCCCCTGCAGTGGCCTTGGCTGCTCATCCATGTTTGGCTCACTCCTTTCCCCTGATGCCACTAAGTTCACCTGTGGCTCCTGAAAGTCTGAACTGGTTTATGTGGGTTTGGTCCTTGGTGTATGAATGGTGTGAAGTACGGGGGGCACTGTAGGTGGTTTCAGCGGTTAATACCACCTGCACTTGTGATCAGATACCTGAAGTGACGCATGTTTTGGCTCAGCCAGTACTTGGATGGCAGAACATCTAGGAAAAGCTTGGGTCTGTGACAGATAGGGGGCGCTGTCGTCCCCTTGAGCCCTCAGATCAGACACCAGACCCCAGACAAAAGTCCAATAATTATTTATTTTATAATAATAATGTGTACAAAGCACCCTACACTCCACAATACTCATAAATATCCAATAATCAATCCTCCACTCTCTCAGACCGTTGCCACCCTTCCTCCTGACTCAGGTCAACCATGAGATCTCCCACAGTCCTTTTTTTAGTCCTTGACCCGGAAGTGTTTCTCTCTCTCTCTGTCCATGTGACTGGTAACACTTCCGGGTCAGATAAAAACTCCTTTTCTTCAACCCAGAAGCACGTCATTTCTTCTGTCCATGTGACTAGGACGCACTTCTGGGTTGTAGGGAAAACAATAGTTGTTCCTCCCTGCCGTGCCTTCTAGCGGCCCCCATGGTATCCAGCAGGGCTGTGGATAAAAACTCCATTGTCCATAATTCCGTGCTGGCATTCGGGGCATGTAGGGAGGGGATCCATCTGGCAGCCTTGGGGTATTGGCCAGGATGAACGACCGGTCGGCCATATGCCACAGGTCGTTACTGAGAAATTGTGTTGATGAGACTATTGGGGTCACTTACCCTTTGGTTTATGTGTGGACCCCAATGCCAAAGTGAAGTGATGGGGTCACTGTGCTGAAAACACTGGCACCATCCTTCGGATGAGATGAAAAATTGAGGTCCTGACTCTCCGTGGTCATGAGAGGGATCTCTGGGCATCTATCGAAATGTGTAGGGTCTACCCTGATGTCCTAGCATAAATTGCCCACCACGTTCATCCCATGTCCATTACTGGCTAACTATCATCTCTCTCAACCCTTCACTATCTAATAGCTAATGTGAGGTTAGCATAACGGTGCACACCATACACATTAGATTGGCTGCCATTAGTTTATCCAAGTGTCTCCCCGCTTGTCTACGTAAAGTGATTTGAGTGTCTAGAAAAGCGCTATATAAATAATGTTTTATTAGAGTGACAATTCAGAGATAGCAGAGTTTCAAGATATACAATGTTTATTAAAGACAGACGGGTATGAAGATATGGAGGGCAGCAGCCATTTTTACTTTGGTCAAATTTGGTGATTCCTAAAATGCTCCTGTGTGAAAGCAAGTGTAGGTGTGTGTGTGTGTGTGTGAGTGCTGCAATGGATTGGCACCCCCATGGATTGGGTACTGCCAGAGCAGAATCTATTCCCCATCACACTGAATTATCTTATGACATGAGCAATTCCTGTCATAATTGTGACACAGCAACAATTCATTTTTGTTAAACACGCAGTAAGCTCTGCTGTGCTGGGGCTCTTCTCTAGAATGAGCTGCGGTCTTAAGAACTGGAGGCCACATACAATATCCCAATTGCTCTTGTGACAGAACTAATTGTGAAAGTCGCTTTATAAAACAGACCGTAGAACCTACACTAGGAGAGATTCACGTGCGTTCTTTGTGCCTTGTCATGTTTTTATGAGACATCTTTCACAGTGCGCAGTAAGGACAGGCTGTGATGAACTGGTAGGCTGTGAGCCGTTGTTGTGGTTGTTTTTTTTTTTTAACACAGAAGTGCATTTTGATCTTGTGTGGAGTGATAAAGCCTGAGCCTTGAGCACTGCCTGTTGCTGTCACCACATTCGAGTCCTCGCCCGACATGTCCGCCTCCGCACAGGTGATTGAGGCTCTTGTTTCAGGCCCTGCAGACTCCTTTGTCTTCATACCTAATAAATATATATATATATATATATATATATAGTCAATGGAGGCTCTGATCGGGGAGCTCGAGAGACTGAGAGAGGAGTCTGAGTGTCTGGGCTTGTGGGTGTCCTGATAAAAACTCAAGATCCAAGCCTTTAATGATCTCTTGGGCACGGCCATCTGCAGTGTGTCTGTCTGCGGAGAGAGTGTCGACCTCGTCGAGAGGTTTGCTTACCTTGGCAGCAACATTCATGTCTCTGGTGACTCTTCCTATGAAGTCAGTAGATGGATTGGAAGGGCATGGGTGGGTCATGAGGTCGCTGGTAAGGGGTGTGTGCTGCTCCCGATATCTATGCAAAAGGACGAAGGTCCAAGTCTTTAGAGTCCTGGTGCTTCCTGTTTTGCTGTATGGTTGTGAGACATGGACGCTATCCACTGACCTGAGACAAAGACTGGACTCCTTCATGCGTCTCTTCAGAGAATCCTTGGGTACCATTAGTTTGACTTTGTGATGTTCATGGAGTTTCGAGTGAGGCGCATTACCTGCATTGTGTGGGAGCATCAGTTAACGGCACTACGGCCATGTGGTGTGTTTCCCCAAGGGTCATCCAGCTCGTAAGATCCTCATTGTTGGAGACCCGAGTGGCTGGACCAGGCCAAGGGGTCGCCCACGTAACACCTGGTTTGCACAAAGCGCCCAGCAATTGCAGTTTAAGGGCCTTGCTCAAGCTTCTGATTGCCAGTGCAGATCCCTCGCCTAAGAGCCACCACTCTGCCTAGAAATAGTACTCTAAAATGGGCAAGAAGATAGGAATGGCACTGTATATGACTGATTGATGGATGATACGAAGATCAGAATGGCAGTATAAAATAGATATGGATGGCACAATGTAATTGATTAACTGGTAGGCAGAAATGGCACGATTTTATTGATTGATGAATAGATACAAATAACTGATAGATAGACATGGCAATATAAAAAAGATAAGATGGGAATGACACTATGATTGACTGATGAAGAAATAAGATAAAAATGCCACTGTATGATTGATTGATAGATAGATGGGGAATGATACTATGAAATAGATAGGAAGATAGTAATGACACTATATGGTAGATAGATATGAAAGGCACTATATAACAAATAGATAGGAAAAGTACTTAAACTGGTGTCTAAGATAGGAATGGCACTATATAATTGATTTATAGGATGAAAGGAATTGCACCATATGATTGTTTGATAGTTAGAATCAATGATAGGAATGGCACAATATGTTAGATTGATAGGAACATCGGAATGGTACTATACTACATAATAAATAGTCTGTCCATTCATCTACTGTAGATGCTCACGTATAAGTCAGGTCTTGAAACCCGAAAAATCGATCATAAAATTAGACCCCGACTTATACGTCCGTTCAAAAATGCAACCCTTAATTTTTTTTTTTAATTTATTTACATCTTCTTGCCTCCTCCAATCTCACATCAGTTTCTCAGACACATCGAATTTTGTTGCAGCAGTGCAGTTATCAATTTCTTTCGCTGCTTCAACGAAAGAAGTAAACGACTTTAAAGAAAGAAATTAATCGACTTTTAATTTGAAACCAGCTTCATATTTTCTTCTGATCGAACGCTCCATCATAGATAAGGGATGCTCTTACAATAAAGGTGTATGAAGGTGTGAGATACAAAAAACACAAATCAGTGCAAACGTTGCTTTGGAGTAGTTCAGGTATTACTGTGTGAATTCCCGCACGACATATCAGTAAAAGGCCGTGTGCTCCGTGGTTACTCTCTCAGGTGGGCGTTAGCATATCATAATGTCTTGGACCAATAGCGTGAGTTTTCCGCATTCGACCTATACGACTGACATTATAAAATACCAGAAATTATACTGGAAAATCAAGTCCCGACTTATCTGTGGGAGAACTCATCTGCAAGCATATACGGTACTTAATCTCTTCTGACTCTTGATGAATGATGACCTGCCAGAAATGTTTGTGTTTTTTTTAATGTCAGTCTATGAAGGTATTAAATCATTTCAGGGTCCATCTCCCTCCCTGGATTTTCCAGCCATCAGAGTTTTCCCTATTGAGCCTTCAGATATTACCGTGTGAGCCGACAGAGAGAGAGGATAGTAGCACATGCTAATACAGCGCATTGTCGCATCCACATATCAATTAAAGGCTGTGCGCTCCATGGTTACTCTCTCAGGTGGGCGTTAGCATATCATAATGTCTTGGACCAATAGCGTGAGTTTTCCGCATTCGACCTATACGACTGACATTATAAAATACCAGAAATTATACGGTAAAATCAAGCCCCGACTTATCTGCGAGAGAACTTATCCGCGAGTATATATGGTATTTGTTCCTCCTTCCCTCCCTTGTTGAAACTTTGCTATTTCCAGAAGTTCATTAAATGTTTATAACAACCAACAAGGAGCACCGCCTCCCTCAAACACATATAAGAAGTTCAAGACAGTTCCAAGTTTTTGTTGGTACAGATGAGGATTCTCTACCTGCTTGTCTTTTTCTTCTTTCCCACCCCTCAGACGTGCTCCTTAAATTTCCAGTGTGGTGCTCACTTCTGCCCTTCTCTTGGACACACCATACCTGTACCATATAAGCCATGCATACACCTCTTCTCCCCCCAGTAGGTCCAGCTATGACCCTGTAAGCCTTGAAATGGATGGAGGGATGAATGGACAAAACGCACAATAAAATTTAATAAAAATACAAAACACCCTGCTGCACGCACCAGCCATCACGATATTCGTGATATGTGCTTTTTAATATCCAGATCTTCGATGTAATGGTGGGTGTTGCGGTGCAAGGTGATCCTTGGAGTCCCTGGCTTGTGGTTTCTGGACAGTATTGAGTGTTGGAGGGAGCGAGTGCGTGCGGGTGACACTTTTAGGGCATCTCTGTGGCAGAGTTTTATCACCATGGGTAAGTCTCTTCAGGTGCCTCGTTTTTAGGTTGAACTCTTCGTGTGGCTCAGAGGTTTGGACTTCAAGCCCTGAGATTGTGGGTTCAAATCTCGCCGCTGGCACTATGTGACACTGATCACGTCACTTCACCTGCCTGGACACCATCCATCCATCCATTGTCCAACCCGCTGAATCCCAGCACAGGGTCACGGGGATCTGCTGGAGCCAATCCCAGCCAACACAGGGCACAAGGCAGGAACCAATCCCGGGCAGGGTGCCAACCCACCGCAGGACACACACCAAGCACACACTAGGGCCAATTTAGAATCGCCAATCCACCTAACCTGCATGTCTTTGGACTGTGGGAGGAATCCCACGCAGACACGGGGAGAACATGCAAACTCCACGCAGGGAGGACCCGGGAAGCGAACTGTGAGGCAAGGGGGGCTACCACTGCGCCACCGTGCCGCCCTCTGCCTGGACTCCAATTGGGAAAACAAAAGAAATGTAACCAGTTGAATCTCAAATATTGTTAAGTCACCTTGGATAAAAAGCAATAATAATAATAGCTGTGGAGGAAGGGCTTGTTAAGTTCTTACTCTTTTCTTCTTTTCCTTCCTGTGTTGAAGCCAACAAAATCAGATCTCATTGGAAAGTGAAGTTGGCAGCAGTTGCAAAGGAAAATTCAGATGATATGATAATGTGATCGACCCTTTGTATTATTTACACCACATATTGATTTTTTTTTTTTCTTCTGGTGAGTGATAAGGGAAGTCAGCAGAATGCCAAGTGTCGGGTGAAAAGTGAAAATTACACACGATGCACATGTAGTGCAAAGTTCATCATAACAGGACTAGCTGCCACATTCATTTTTTTTTTTTTCACCCCAGTCCTGATGCCCATGCAAGGCTGGCTCGTTGACTAGTTGTCACCCTAACAGGACTAGCTGGCACATTCATTTGTTTGTTTTTTTTTCCCCCCAGTCCTGATGCCCGTGCCAGACTGGCTCGTTTGACTAGTTGTCACCCTACGGTGGCAGTGGGTAATCCTCTTGACTCTGCACTTTAAAGCTCATCATCCCCAGGCTGGCTTGAAGCAGTGGCGGCACCTTCTATATGGAGGGGCGCATGTGGGAGGCATTGCTATGGCAACCCTACAAGCCTCCGATTGTACAGTATCCATGGCCACAGACATGCTATATTGAAATAAAGGGGGCTGTTTTCAGTTGAAGAACATTTTTCTTCCCATTTGTACACTGAAGTCGACGGTAAACTACAGTTTGAAGGGCCGGTTAAACTAATAAATAAATCAACGGGCAGATTTGAAAGAGTATTGATTACCTGAGAAGTAGGGCAGCATCTGACGGGGAACATGCGGCGGTGCAGCCCACTCTTCACGAACCTCCCGAATATTAAAAGATGTCTGGTGCTTCTTTAGATAAGAAAATAACATGAAGTTTAATCAAGTCCAGGGACCCGTCCTTCAGTCTGGTATGTCCTCACGGTACAAGTGACTTTGACATTTACATTTATTTGTTTAGAAAGACGCTTTTATCTGAAGCAAATTGCAAAAAAGTCTGTATAATCAATTGAACATCACTCTGTTTGGGAACAAGTGTTTCAGGACAAGGCTACAAAATTGATCATCACAAGTGAAGAGCTCAGAGTTCCAGTTCTCAGGTTACCAAAACCTAACAACTACTTAGACAGAAACTCACCAAACAAGAGAGGCTCCAAGTGCTTCTTAAATAGAATTCTGAATGGAGGTGGGCAGCTCGGTCCACCAGCCAGGAAGCGACACATGAAGAGTCTGGTATGAGCTTGGATGACATGTAGAGGTGGCCGTCCATCAGCAGACCTAAGTGGTCCAGAAGGAGCATGGAACCTCACAAGTGTCTCCATATGCATAGACGCTGACCCACTGACTACTCTGTGGGCAGACATCAAAGAATTGAGCTTAATATGTGCCACCACAGGGAGCCAATGAAGCGATCTGACAAGCGGGGTGACAGTTGCCTGCCCCTGCTGATCGAACCCCAGATCTGCATTTTGAGTCATCTGCAGTGGCTTGGTGACCCGTGCTGGTACTCCTACTAGCAGAGAGTTGCAGTAGTCCAGGTGTGAGAAGAGCAAAGGCTGGACCAGGAGTTGTGCTGCATACTCTGTTAAATATGGTGTGGCAGTCGGCTAGGGGCTTATGCGCAGCCGGGACGCCTGGAAGGACTGGGAGAGGGATTATACCTCCCCTGGGCCACAAGAGGGCAGCTCTCCTGGTCTGTATGGGGGCCACGGGAACCGAGCATGGAAGCTCAACCCTATTGGGGTCCGTGGCCACCACAAAGGGGCGCCCGTAGGATTGAGGATCCATGGATGGCAGCACTTTCACCACGCCTGGAAGTGCTGCTGGAAGAAATACCAGGGACACCCAGAATGCTTCCAGGTGCTCCTGTTGTGGCAGGAAGATCGGCAGAGGGCACCTGGAGCACATCCGGGTGATTTATAAAAGAGGCCGCCTTCCTCCAGACATTAGCGGGAGTCAGGAGGAAGAAGACAAAGCTTGGAGGAGAGGAGTAGAGGCAGTGGATAAAGGACCAGAAAGAGGCGCAAACTTTGAAAGGGTGTTTGGTGCAGGGGCACTGTGTTGTGCGCGTTTTATTGTAAATAAACGTGTGTGTTCGGGACTTCCTGTGTTGGTGTCTGGGCTGGTTTCCCACAATGGCCTAATCTTTAAGATATTGTACAGAGCGAATCTGCTTAATTGGCGGGCACGCGCCACTCCTCTCTTCAGATTGCTGCATTTGACTCCCTGCACATATTAAGTTCAAATCCTCGATGCTTGCCTACAGAGTGGTCAACGGTCAACACCTTTGTACACAAGCGGTTAAAAGTTTTATAACACCTGACTTCTTCTTCAAATTTAATCAGTTAAAATACAATGAATGACCTAAAATGCACCCTAGGCCTGCCATGACCCTGGTCTGGACTAAAGCAGATTAGACATCAAGTGTGGCTACAAGAAGCCAATGTAGTGATCCGAAAAGAGGACTGGCATCTACTCGTCTCGGCTGATTGACCATCAGACATGCCGCTGATCCTTTACATTTTCCAAAGCGACTAACAAAGGAGGTCAGCATAATCGAGTAAACATCAGACACTTGGAGTGTAACAGGACAAAAGTACAAAATGTATCCGTGCAAGTGAAACCAAACACCACAGGACTAGTTAATCCTACTTAAGTTACAAGAACCTATCAAAGCCATTATCAATTGGAAACGCAGAAAAACAGCAAGAAAGTTTTCATACGCCTCCGAAACACTACACGACTTTTCTAACAATTTTCAGTCGCAATCTTCATATAGATGATCTTACCAAGTCGGGTGCCGTCGCAGCATTCTGACATCTCCTGTGACTCGGTCACACTCGTCTGTGACTTAAACTGGCGTCGTAAGTTACAGGGGTAGCTCGCATGGTGTGTGTGAGTGTGTGCGTGCTAGAGTTTCAGGAGTATCAATTAGAAACGTATACAGCAAGAAAGTCTTCATACGCTTCCAAGACACCGTGAGGGAGTGAGTGGTTCACATGGAGGTGGGCGGCTCGTTTCAGCAGCTAGCAGCTACATATGACAAGAGTCTGGATTGAGGTTTGATACCACAGTAAGGTGTTCATCAGCAGACCTGACTGGTCGAGGAGGAGTATGGGATCTCAAAAGTCTGTACTATGTGCACAGATGTAAATAAATTTAATGAGTGGGGTTGGATTTCCCCTTCGCAGGTTTTTTGAGCCTGGGTGTTGAGTTCGGATAGGCAGGGGGAAATAATTGGATCCTCTATGTAGACTTCGAGGGCTCATAAGGCAGAGGTGGATCGATCTACGGAGGAGTGCGGAATGAGAGCAGAGCCAGTTTAGAGGATTAGCAGTGTCGTGGCTCAGTGATTGGCTGCAACAAGATCCTCGCATTAGTCAGGTTAGACTAGAATGGTTTGTTGGGCTGACGTGAGCCATTTGATTTTTCTTTTTTAATTTTTATTGAAGGGTCTCTATATTACCTTATTTTTCCCCCTTTGGAGAGTAACACAGTGTGGGTTAATGTAGAGTGTGGTTTTCCTTTTGAGATTCCAACTTGTGTGTATTCACGGGACTCGGGTGTATTTTTGAATACAATCATTTTTCTATTCACTGTGAATATTTTTTTACTATTTGTGACAGATAGGTGGCGCTCTCGCTCCCTTGAACACCTGTCCACGACTCCAGACATCAGGAAAAAGTCCACAAGTTGACTTTATTATAATGCCACAGTGCACAAAGCATTCTCTCCTCCACTATATTCATACAAATCACTAACCAATACAATAAATCGCGTTGCCACCCTTCCACCCAGCTCAGCTTGCCGTCTGGAAGCTCCCGTAGTCCTTTTATATATCCTGACCCCGGAAGTGTTCCCAATCCCCAGTCCATGTGCCTCTCAATCACTTCCGGGTCAGGTAAAAGTTCTTTTCTTCACCCCGGAAGCCTGTCATTCCCTTTGTCCACATCTGCTTCCGGGGAGGAGGGAAAACACCCGTTATTCCTCCCTGCAGTGTCTCCTAGTGGCCACCATGGCATCCAGCAGGGATGTATATAAAAACTACAATGTCCATGATGCCCTGCTGGTCTTCTGGGGATCTCCATACTGCAAGGAGGGCTCCACCTGGCGGCTTGGGGGTATTGGCCAGGATAAACGGCCGGCCATCCATCACATATTATAACTATCACTGAGAACTGAACTTACTGTGGAATGAGAC
>NW_024379284.1:0-29239 GCF_016835505.1 Polypterus senegalus
ACACCCACTTTTTCCGGGAGTCAGCCGGACAGCGGGCACCCTCCCGCCTGAAGACTCGGCCCCGGTACGCTCCCACCTGGGTATATTGCAGGTCCTGTCCCCTTCTCTTCTGGGACTTCTCCATCCTGCCGACTACGCCACTGTCACAAGAATGAGACATGGACAGATAAAGAGTTGGGGCAGCCACCCGTATATTGTGGTATCCTGGCTGCAAAGTCGTTTTTCTTGTAGAAATACAGAGCACTGAAGTGCATACAACCGAGTCCAAAACAAGACTGAGGAAACAAAGGAAAAGGGGGCAGGTTTTAAAGGGGGAGACAGGAAGTGAGGTCGTATGGATCTGGCACGTGGTCTTCCACCATTGGCTCGTAGCCGGAGGTGACATCAGAGGGACTGGAGCTGGTGTGGCCGAGTTCCATTGGCTCAGTCCCGGAAGTGATGTCAGGAGATCCAGGTGAAATCCCGGGGATGGTCTACAGGCAAGGAGAAAAGAGTCAGTGCACTCTGCCACACCCGGCATGCCTCCAACTGCCTTCACTCAAGCCCTTTAGCTGCCTCCCATAAAGCACGCAGGTGACACCAAACAAATGAAATTCTTTCTAGAGACAAATACATCACCTGAGATCTCTGCAGGAATACTCTGGGAAACTCTTAAAGCCTTCTTAAGAGGACAGATTATCTCATATCTTTCCCACAAAAATAAATCCAAGGCCAAGAAAGTAGCAGAGATAAAAAGCGAAATTGCTAAAATAGATGAAGAACATGCCAGACTACCAAGCAAGACTCTACATAAGAGGAGGCAGGCTCTACATTCAGAATTAAACCTCTTGACAACTAAAGAAACTCAACAACTAATTTACAAATCCAGACATCATTATTATGAACATGTAGAGAAGGCTAATAAGCTTTTAGCTCAACAAGTTCACAAGCAAGAAGTGCGCAACTCAATCTCGGTAATCACTAACACGAACGGAGATAAAATCATCAAACACAAAAATATAATGCACACTTTCAAAGACTACTATAAATCCCTATATACTACTGAGTTTAAGGAAGACAATATACAATCTAATGCATTTCTGGAAACATTACAGATACCACAAATTGACGCTTTTAGTGTGGAGGAACTTGATAAACCTCTGGCATTATCAGAGTTACTAGATGCTATAAAGTCACTGCAAGGCGGGAAAGCAGCAGGCCCTGATGGCTATCCTGCAGAGTTTTACAAGAAATTCTCCGCTCAGCTAGCTCCCCTCCTATTAGCAACATTTACAGAAGCCAGAGATAACCAATCTCTTCCACAAACCTCTCGCCAAGCACTAATCACTGTCTTTCCAAAACAAAATAAGGACTTATTACAATGTGCATCATACAGACCAATTTCACTTCTGAATAACGACGTTAAAATACTCTCTAAAATCATAGCTAGAAGGATGGAGAAAGTGCTCCCCTCCGTAATATCACAAGATCAAACTGGATTTATTAGCCGGCACTTATCTTCAAATCTTCGACGCCTGTTTAACGTAATATACTCACCAACTAAATCAAACACCCCAGAAATATTATTATCATTGGATGCAGAAAAAGCATTCGACATGATTGAATGGAAATACCTTTTTACTACATTGGAGAAGTTTGGGTTTGGTCCGAACATTTGTGCATGGATTAAATTACTGTATACTAACCCAGAAGCTTCAGTTTGCATCAACAACATTTGCTCAGACTACTTTAAACTAGAACGTGGCACAAGACAAGGATGCCCTTTGTCACCCTGCTGTTTTGCGATTGCCATTGAACCACTGGCAATACATTGTCGAAATACTGATCAGATAAAGGGGATTAGCAGAGAAGGACAGGAACAGAAAATCTCATTATATGCAGATGATATGGTACTATATATATCAGACCCAGAAAACTCTGTGCCTGCAGTCTTAGCAGCACTCACAGAATTTCAAAAGATCTCTGGTCTCAGAATTAATCTGAATAAAAGTGTACTCTTTCCGGTGAATTCTCAAGCATATAATATTAGATTAGACACCTTACCTTTTATCATTGCAGAACAGTTTAAATACCGAGGTAAACATCACAAGTAAACATAAAGCTCTTTATCAACAAAATCAGTAATAGTTTAAAATAAGTTCATGAAGCACA
This sequence comes from Polypterus senegalus, assembly GCF_016835505.1. Taxonomy (NCBI): domain Eukaryota; kingdom Metazoa; phylum Chordata; class Cladistia; order Polypteriformes; family Polypteridae; genus Polypterus; species Polypterus senegalus. The sequence continues at coordinate 2,152 of NW_024379284.1, forward strand.
GAGAATGTATTAATTTAGGTAAGTTATCATGCCTTAAATTTAACACCGTTTGGCTTGCTCTCTCTCTCAGGGGTGGGGATCGATCTGTTCTTAACTTAATTTTTCTTTTTGTAAAAACGTAATTGCTTTGTATGGATTGTAATAAAATTAATAAAAAAAATAAAATAAAATAACAGTGGGAGGTCGAGCTTTTAGTTACAGGACCCCCTAAACTATGGACTGGTCTGCCTGCTTTTATAAGAGATGCCCCTTCAGTCTCAGTAGCACACCCTGACTAGAGCTGCTGATTAACTGTACAGACTGTCATTAGCACTAAAACATAAGTAACATGATGGTTAGAATTGAATACTAACCCTCACCTACTATGTTTCTCTTTTCAATACTCAAATGTGCCACTTGGTGCCACGGCCCACCTGCCAAGTTGTTTGCCTGCCTAAGGTAAAGTCATCCCTGATGGAGGATCGCAGGAATCATGGGAAAGAGGGTCCTTTCATCGGATTGGCTGGCCCAGCGCTGTTTCAGCCGTGGAATGGCCTAATGGGGGAGGCAGCTTGATGGATGAGGTCTCCAGGACTCTAAACAAATCCAAATCTTATTATGTGATATTATCTACTGTTAAATTCTGCTACGAACTTCTAAAAGTTTTATTTTTATACTGTATTGAGGATTTGTTCTGTTCTATTTACTGTATTGTATTGTATTGACCCCCCCACTGCACGCCTAACCTACTTGGAAAGGGGGTCTCTCTTTGAACTGCCTTTCCCAAGGTTTCCTCCATTTTTCCCTACAAGGTTTTTTAGGGAGTTGTTCCTTGTCTTCTTAGAGAGTCGAGGCTGGGGGCTGTCAAGAGGCAGGGTCTGTTAATGCCCACTTCCTGTGTGATTTGGGGCTACACAAAAATAAACTGTATTGTATTGTATTGTATTGTATTGTTGGGGGTACCACCACCATACTTGCACTTTTCCGCACTCCTGGGGTTGCTCATAAGTCATGACTTGGTAGGCCTGAGTGTGCCTTGTTGTGCTGGCTTTCAGACGTCTGAGTTGTTAACAAAGTCATCCGGTTTAGCCTGTGTTAATGCCTTCATTCGCCTGTCTGTTTCCTCCGCAGCTCAGCAGATGTCAATAGCAGATGTAAAAGTTCACATCCTCTTAGCAAGCAGCTTCGAGTGCTTTTATCAGTAATGTCTAACATCAGCGTGTCTGCAATCTGTTTGTCTATCAACTGGCCATAATCACGCGTTGCAGCGTTCTCCCTTAGGTCAGTTACAAATACGTCTATTGTCTCACCTTCCTCTTGCTTGAGCGATCTAAAGACAAAGTGCTTGAATATGACATTCTTTGTCAGTTTGAAATGCCTCTCAAGGGCAGCTAAGATGGCAGCAGCATCCTGTTGCTGTTTGTCCATCAAGTGCAGATTATGTCAGTAGACGTGTTGGCACTCAAGACCCATTACTTGTCTCCAGATGGCTGCTTGTACTTCTGCGGGTTTCACATGCAGGTCTGGTAGCTAACATAAAGTCCTGAAATTCTGCTTTACAGATCTCCCAGTTCGTAGCCAAGTCACCGGACATCTTCATCTTGGCTGGAGGTGGTATGGTGTTTGTGTACATGCTTATAAAGTATTTTTCAAATGGCTTTTCAGCTGGACATGTAGTCGATTTGTCGTAAAATCGGTGCTGTTGGGGTTCACACTTCTGATACCATCTGTATGCATATAGACGTTGCAGAGCCGGTTTCCACAAGCCAACTCTGACTGCCTTATTCAAACTGTCAGTGTCAAGAACAGGACTAACGGCCTATTTATATAGTGTCTGCCACTAGGTGGCAGCATAACCCCTTAACAAATTCAGCTAAAGCAGAAACCGATGAAGTCCAACATCAAGACACAAAAGTAGCAAATTGCAGACTTGTTAAAAAAAGTAAAGGAAAGTACTACAAAGAAAAAAGGTGTAAAGGGGTTTTACACAGAGAAGGAGCTCTGAAGTAGGGAGAAACATAACATTGTCATTTTAATGCACTTACTTAGGTAGACTTTTATTTAACACAGACACACACAGAGCTTTACAGAATTTACATTAGCAAATCGCCCGTAGTGTAAGACAAAGACTGCTTTGTAATGGCAGCCATTCCTTTAGTGTCAGAATTATCTAAAAAATTGCTATTCTAGCAGATGGCTGTTAGTGTTAATAGTCTGTGTATCCTCTGAGTGCTTTGGTGCAGCAAGTCATATAATGACTTGTGTCAAAACCTCTGCTCTACTGGAACTAACAGGCGGAGGAAAAGGACAGACTGATGAGTGGAAGAAATGCAACATGGAGTTTAACAGATCAATGTATTAACATCGCTAAGTTCTACAAGACTGAGTATGGCTGTGTACATGACATGATGTCCACATTGTAATCTGTATTTCTTCTTGTTAGTTACCCTAACTCTGCATTACTTGATGATGCTGCACTAAGTTTACTGAAACAATCTCATTCATTATTAGGTCAATGTTTCTGTGCCTATAGCTGGACTCCATTTCAAAGCAAATGTTACCGCTTTACTCCAGTGAGAAAAGGACATGCTGCGGCTGAGGTAATTCATTTTATTATTAACAATCTGAATAGAAACATTGAAGTGAAAAAAGAGAGTTTGTATATAAATGTTCTACCACAGATTGCCTAAAAAATTGCAAAGCTGGCAGGCATCTGTGGTCATAGAATAATTTGTGCTTTTAGACCAACTCCAAAATCCTTAGTGTGTGTGTGTGTACAGGTGCCTATAGAAAGTCATCATACCTGTGAAAATCTATACCTTTTGTCACATTACACCCTGATAAAGAAAATAAGGGCGGCATGGTGGCGCAGTGGTAGCGCTGCTGCCTCGCAGTTAGGACACCCATCTGGGTTCGCTTCCCGGGTCCTCCCTGCGTGGAGTTTGCATGTTCTCCCCGTGTCTGCGTGGGTTTCCTCCGGGCACTCCGGTTTCCTCCCACAATCCAAAGACGTGCAGGTTAGGTGGATTGGTGATCCTAAATTGGCACTAGTGTGTGCTTGGTGTGTTTGTGTGTGTCCTGCGGTGGGTTGGCACCCTGCCCAGGATTGGTTCCTGCCCTGTGTTGGCTGGGATTGGCTCCAGCAGACCCCATGACCCTGTATTTGGATTGGCGGGTTTGAAAATGGATGGATAAATAAAATAAGTCTAAATTTGTTAGCTGTATGTACACGTTATAACCCTCTTTGTCAATGTGAAAATAACATTCTAAAACATTTTGAGCAATTATTAAAAATCAATGAGTGAAATACTAGGTTTGTTAAAGTGATCACACCCGTAGAGTGTACCAATCTAAAGTTAATCAGATGTAACCAATCAGCTGCCAGACCAAACACTTGACTAACTGCCGCACCTGATATCACTTGCAGTAGTATTGATTATCTCAGAATAAAACCAGATTTCACTACTAGGAGTGCAAAGTTCTGAAAAAGAAACTGACATGGATAGGAAAGCACTGTCAAAAGTGCTGCTCCGGGATAAAGTTATAGAAAGGCATACTGTAAGTTAGGAGAAGGCTACAAAAAGATTTCAAAGGCTTTAGCTCTCCTTCTGAGTACTGTTCTGAGTATCATTAAGAAGTGGAAGGTGTATAGCACCACCTAAACATTGCCTACATCAGGCTGTCCGTCCACCTGGATGACCAAGCTAGAAGGGCATTGATCAGAGAGGCTGCCAAGAGGCAACTTTGCAGGACTTACAAGGATTCGTGGAAGGAAGTGGTCAACTTGTACCTGTGACAACAATCTCTCAAGCTGGTCTGTGTGAACAAAGAAACCTTTTCTGAAAAGGTGATGTAATCTATGCAAAAACACACCTGGGATATTCTGCTGCCATGTGGAAAAAAGTGCCACAGTTAGGTGAGACAAAAATTGACCTTTGTGGATTGAACTCCAAGAGCAATGTTTGGAGAAACACAGCATGCCATCCAAAACACACCATACCCCTGTGAAGCAGGGTGATGGCAGCATTATTTACTGGAGGGGTTCTCTTCATCAGGGACTGGGCAATTAGTCAAGATTGAAAGGAAAAAGGACGATGCAAAGTGCACCCAAATTCTTAAGGAAAACCTGCATCCCTCTGCTAGACAGTCGAAGGTCATTCACCTTCGTCATTCAGCGATCCCAAACTTACCACCAAATGAACAAACAACACAGTGACTTAAGGATAGGAGGGCGAATGTCCTTGAGTGGCCAAGTCAGAGCCCTGATTTAAATCTAACACACAACCTGTGGATGGACTCTAAGACAGCAGTCCATTGCCGCTCACCATAGAAATTAACTGAACTCAAAATTCTGCAAGAAAGAATAGGCAAACATTCCCCAATCTAGGTGTACAAAGCTAGCAGAGACATATCCAAAAAGACTGACAGCTGTAATTACAACAAACGGTGGCTCTACTAAATGTTAAATCAGTGGATTGATGACTTTGCCAACCCTGACATTCTTGTTTTTCATTTTTAAATGAATTTTCTGAGCTGGTCACTTTCTTTTCAGTGGCTTGATGTTGCAATACAGTATTTTTCAATAAAGTTAGTAAAGGTTCTTTTGAGCACGGTTTTTGATTTCAGGCTTTATGACAAATAACATAAAGTAACTATTTCAAACGTTTCTATAGGCAATGTATAAAGGAAATAAAAATGTGAGGTTTGAATACACAATGGGAGGCCTGAAAATCGAGAGTTCACCTTATGAGAAGGATTTAGGAGTCGCAGTGGACTCGTCACTATCCACTGCCAGACAGTGTTCAGAAGCCATTAACAGAATGTCAGGTTATATAGCGCCTTGACGTGTGGAGCTGAGACTGAGACCTGACTGAAGTGTTTAAAATGATGAAGGGCTTCAGTCCAGTGGATCGAGCTGGTGCCTTTAAAATGAGCTCATCAAGAACACGGGGACACAGTTAGAAACATAACCACAGACACAAGGAATAAATGAGCAAGTAGTGGGGTAGAGAAAAGGAATTAAGGTTAGGATTTATCAGTTTTATTTGTCTCAGGTGAACACAGCAGCAGCATGTCTAGTATTTAAAACCCCAATCAGTGTGCGTTCTTATGACTAGCATTCTGGCTGCAATACAATTGTTGTTGAGAGATTTGGTTCTGATGACGCGTATTGTTGAGTTCCTGGTTTTGACTTTTAGTAACTCTGTTTCAACTCCATTTCCCTGGCCATTCAGCAGCTTTGGCAGCACACATGGGGTCTGTATGTGTAGAATAATTTATGTATTTTCTTTTGCAGCTGGAAATAATTTCAGCAGGGTGACTCCAAATGATTTTATTAGTTCTGCTTATTCTGTTCAGGTTTACTGGCACACTATGAACTATTGGAGTTAGTCACTCAGCTGTGCCCCCTGTCTCTTATGGCACAGACTTTACACAATCATGCATCCTGAGGTTCAAGGGCTCTGTTTGTGTGTGGCTCTGCTAAAGTGAATTCAGAAGTTCTGCTGCTGCTCTTGACATTTGTGACAGTTGTGACAATGAAGTCACAAGAGTGACACATTTTACAGACATTTGCACGAAGGCTTGAGACACTCCTTGTAATCTTTATCTGAACTGATTCAGCTGGTGGTGTTTCTAGGCCCGGTTCATCTGTTTAATAAAATGCATTTGTTTGTCGGGCCAAACTGAGGCCAGCCAATCTCTTATGACTGTTTGTGACCTTTTCTTCTTCTTTAGTTACATTGTCAAAATCTTGGAGGAAACCTCGCCTCAGTGCACAGCGAAGAAGCTAACACATTTATAAAAAATCTGATTGCAAGCAAAGACAACTCAAACCCATTCACTTGGCTTGGAGGTGCTCGTGTTTCTCAGGTAAATCGTAAAACGTTTTGAACTTATTTTAATGGACCATCCAGGTTCTGTTCTGCTCAGTGAGGTTTCCTCACGTATAATTAATTACCTGTAAAAGCTAAGGAGTGTAGAATTCTCATCCACCCGGTTTTTCCAGTTTTTCTGTTTTCCAGTTTATGTTGTTATCTCTCACAACCCAAAGACAGGCCACTGTGCTGAGTGATGACACGACATTTTCCAGATTGTTCAGATAATAATAATGATCAGTAATCCTAAACTTAAAAAAAGACAAAATACTTGTTGCCTACATATAAAAATAACTCTGATAATAGAAGATTTTTAAACTAAATTAAAAATATTTAAATGTATAATTCATCCATTGCCCATTCATCATCATCGTCGCCCACTGACTGGTTATGTCAATGACATGGAAGCTGGCATTCTTCACCTTTGGACACACTCACCCCACGCTCTTCACCAGGCATCTTGGGTACCCGAGAATGTCCTACCCGTCTTCTGGCTTAATTAAATGTTCTTGACTGCTGTGCTGGCTCAGGCCTTCGGTATCTGAAAGCTCCCACTTCTTTATCTTTGTTTTAACTCCATCTTTCAGAACTTTCAGTTTAGTATTGGATTTGAATGCTTTTCCCAATGCCTTTATTACTCGCTTTTTGTTCATATTTTCATACTGCTTAGCTTGCGGGCATTTTCCATTTTTTTAGTTTTGTCTGCTATGTTTACACTTTTGTTTCTACCTTTATGTCCCCTCATATTCATTCGCTCATATTGGGGAATTCCTATGAGTTGTAATGTAAGCCCAGATAATGTGTGCCCCTCTAGGGTGTGCCAATGAGTTGTCTGCCAATATGTTCTGCCTGATGCTCCCTCTGACTCCATGCCCTGACCACCTCACCTGGCTCCTCTTAATTTAAAGAATTGGTCTGATGCCAAGGTCCTCCTGTACCGCACAGAGAGAATGAGCCCACCGACCCTGACTGTGACCTGAGGTCGGCCACTTAAAGCTTAGTTTTGGTCACCCTAACATTGAATCATTTGACAAGTTGTTCAGTAGACCACTTCCAAGAGTTTTCTGTGACCCCCACACTTGAATCTTTTTCTTTTTTTTCTTTCTAGTGAGGTCACTACTGCTTTCATTTTTCATTTGTGTTTCCCTCATCTTTGTTTCTCTTGTATTTTCATTTTAATTTTCTTTTATACAATTCATTTTTCTTGTGCTCTGCTGACATTGAAGCAGCTGGGTCTGGCCGTTTTGTGGTCTGGCAGAGTGGTGGACAAGGAAATATCATCCAACTGACTCAGCCTTTATTCTTGAATTTTGTAGACAAACTATTGGTTCTGGAAAGATGGATCCGTTTTTAATTATCAGAAGTGGGGCTCTGGTCAACCAGACAACTACTGTGGAAGTGAAGGCTGTTTGATGTTCAACGATAATGGTAAGTCTTGACAATAAGCTGCCACTAGGATACTTAGAAATGTCCGACTGATTTACAGCAACTCAAAATGCAAACACCTTATCCTGACTTTATGTTGCTTTAGTGACTTAAAGTGTTCACAATTCTAGGGTGTCACAGGTGTGACTAGAGATGACAATCATCATCGCTGTGGTGTGCTAAACTGTGAGAGAGCTAGCAGTCCAGCCGTGCGATGCTCATCGTGGGTTCAAATGGCCATCTTAGCATTCAATTCATTATCCTCACACCATCTGAGCAAGTCTGAAAGGCGAGTTTGGCTCTTGAGTGCATGGATGGCACATTGGGACATTGGCTGCTGCTGCTTCTTTACACCTACAGAAGTTAAGGCTCAAATTCCAGACTGGACAACATCTGTGGGTCTCCCAATTGTCCCCCACATCCTAAAGATGTCCAAGTTAGTCTAACTGGTGAATGTCAATTGGCCCACTTTGCTGTGTGTCTGTGTTTGTGGCAGTGTGCCCTACGAAAGATTGGCGTCCTTATAGAGTATCAATTTTGACCAAATGCTGCTGGGATGGACGGCTGCTTCCATAAATCTTGCAATGTAAAAAGAAAAGGGAACAAAAGTTGAGAAAATGTATAATGGCATAACGTGTCACATAATGTGACTTTTAATAACAACCTCAAAGTGATACGTGCTATTTAGTTAGATCTTTAGTCAGCTTTTTAGAAGCTCCTGACCCATCCAGCTCTTCAAGTTAAGATCCTTAATAAGTTGTATCTTTCTCTTATAGTTTAAAACACAGCACAACACATTGTGCATACAATGTCACCTAGTAGTCACTTCTGTGCATCCATCCATTTTCAAACCTGCTTAACAAGTCATCAGCATAGTGAGTTGGAGAGCATCGTGCCAGCATCCAGTTCAACACATGAGCCAAGATATCAGAGGGCACACATGGGCACACACCCAAAGCCAGTATTTGTGAGTCGCCAATTCATCTCAGATGCTCACCTTTTGGATGTGTGAGGAAAACTAGCAGGAAAGAAAAAGAAAATGCAGAGATAGAAAGAACATCAAACTGCAACCTGACTTGTTGTAGGCCTCAGTCTCTGCACACTGTGAGCGCGAGTCAGCATCCCACTGTGCCGCCATGCCACTGCTGTTTGTGTCTCAAGTGCACTCACATGTGACATTCATGGAATGGCTTCAGCTGCTAATGCAATAGACAGAAGGGCACCACGACAAATGGGCACAAGTTGAGTGAGTGTTGTTCATCCCTTAATCCATTTTCTAAACCCTCTACTTATAATATTGGTGCCTACTGCAAACTCAGTCTTTTTGATTCTAAAACGTAATAAAAATCATCTAGAAATGAAGACAATTATACCACATCTGCTTTTACAAGGTATATCAAATTGCAGAATGCAGGGCTAAGTCTTTATTTGAGAGGGTAAGACATCTCATTGAGCAAGAAATTCAATAAAAGTAACAGGCATTCCCTCTGATTTTACTCTAAACACGAATGCAAACCAAATTGAGTCTTCTTTCCAGGGCTCAGGTTAGGAAATGTGTTGACCAACTCAGTTTTACGTCAGCATAAATCACCAACACTCTACAGCGGCTTCAGACACAGGGAAAAAAATCAAAATTAAATTCAAATGGACCTTTTAGTTTAAAGATGTAAAAGGGAGGACAGCAAATAAAATTGTGGACATTGAAATGGCAGTTTAAATCTGTGCACTGCTGCCCAACTCTTCATTAAATGCCGTTTACTAACATTTTTACTCTTTTTTTCTTTTACAGCTCCAGGATTCTGGAATGACGCTGAATGTAATCTTGAACTTAACTTTGTTTGTGTGAAGAACATGTGAAAGGACCGAGTGTCACACGTGTTACAGTGCATGCTCATGGATCACATGGATAACTCACAGTAGATGTCTACAGTTCATTTTAATGATTCACTCCATTAAACAATACTAATTGTGCTAATACTTGCATTTTTTGAGTCACTTATGAAATATTTGTTTTTATTTTTTAATTGTAAACCCTTTAACTCTAATAAATAATAAAGATCAGTAAGCATCAAGTCTGCCTCCTGTCAGTTTCATGTCTCTTTTCAGTCTTTTTTTTATTTTGTTACATACAATCAAGTCAAACGTAACAAACCAGAATTCACCGTTACGCTAGAGAAAGTGAGGAGAGCCAACAGCAAGAGCAAATCTTTAAAAACATCCAAGAATGTCCTTTTCTCCAGTATATAAATGCTGTAAATGTGAGATCTTGGCATATTTTAAAAAAGGTCTGGAACTGATCGTCCTTTTTCAATTTCAGTTATTATAGTGGCTGCCAATGTGTGGGTTGCGACCCTTAGAGGTCGCATTAAAGAGCTGGGGGTGTTGTAACAGGATTACTAAAATAAAACAAAAATGTCTTAAAAACTAAAGAGTTAAGACTTTCAGGGCAGATGTCGACATTAGGGGTTGATGGCAGATGTCAACTCGGGAGATAATCGGCTATAAACATCAAAAAACTTGCTGCTATGGTAAAGGAAGACTCTCTTTGCTTGGTGGAGTGTTAGACTCACTGACTTGATGTCTAATCCCTGCGTGTGTCTGAGTACCAAAGAGCAAACAACATCAAAAATGGAAATGGCATTTGGTGAGAGAGCACAGCAAATGTACAAAGCGAAACACTCAGTGGACGATGTTTTGTGTATTTCACTAAATTCGACTCTGACTTGTTGGACTTGTCAGACTCTGATTTTGGTGCAAGTTATCTGGAGATTGAAATTGAAAATGAAAGTGAGGTCCCCAGCTGATCGTGGTGCTGATCACATTGGTGTAGCTGAAGCACCTACACCACCGTTTGCCTGGGTGGACCACCACTTACAATGACAAGAAGTACAAACCAGATTGAGTAACATTATGAGCAACGCTGTCGCTAGTGACAGAGTTTGAAATAATTGTGGAGAAGCACTTGCACTTAATATTGTGACATGTGGGTCACAGACTTGTACAAGAGAGAAGGAGGTGAGATTGTCCTAGAAAATCAGCTTTATTGTTGTGAAGACAGGAACAGTCTCATGCATTTTATTTAAAGAAACACTCACATCAGTACACACAAACACAACAAGCGAGCAGTGATATTGTCAGTTGTCCTGCATTTGCTCCCTTTGTCAGATTAAAGGAACAGATAGACTCCTTCATCAAGCAGGTTCATTCAGGAGGAGAGATGACAGAAACGTGAGCACACAGCCAGGTCAGTGGCCTGTTTTAAATGTTCCTCACATCAACCACTGGGCGACAGACACCTTACATGGTGAGCCTACAAACTACCAGATGAATGTACCCCACAAGTAATAGCAGAGGAAGTCTACTGCCCTGTTCATTGCCAGATATTCTTTCTTGATGGTTGAGTAATGACACTCTCTGGGAAGCAATTTTCTGCTCAGAAACATTAATTTCCCCATTGAAATTCTGAGACTACAGCCCACAAAACAGACACACTTGCATTTGACTGCAGAATGAACTCCTTACAAAAATACAGAGAAGGACCATTCACAAACATCAGAGCAGTTGTTAGAGGAGCAGTTCTATGTGAAACAGTTGGGATGAATCTCCTATAATAACCAGCAAGTCCTAGGAAAATCTGAACCTGCTTTTGCGTTTCTTGACGTGGATGCACAAGCACCTCACCCATCTTGTTCAACTGAAGTCTAATCAAAACTTTCCCCAAAGAATACCCCAAATAATGAATTTCCAACATACCCAATTTACACTTCTTATAGGGTTAGCTGTCATTCCAGTTTGCCTTAAAATGTCAGGCACTGCTTGTAGGTGGTTGAGATATACAATGCAATACAATTTGTTTTTTGTGTAGCCTATTGACAGCCCCCAGCCTTGACTCTCTAAGGAGACAAGAACAAACTCCCAAAAAAAAAAACCTTGTAGGGAAAAATGGAAGAAACCTTGGGAAAGGGAGTTCAAAGAGAGACCCCTTTCCAGGTAGGTTGGGCGTGCAGTGGGTGTCAAAAGTAGGGGGTCAATATAATAAAATACACAGAACAGAAGAAATTCTCAATACAGTATAAAAATAAAAATTTTCGAAGTACGTAGCAGAATTTAACAATGGATGACATCCCATAATATGATTTGGATTTGTTTAGAGTCCTGGAGACCTCATCCATCAAGCTGCCTCCCCCTATTGGCCATTCCACAGCTGAGACAGTGCTGGGCCAGCCAATCCGATGAAAGGAACTCTCTTGCCCATGATTCCAGCGATCCTCCATCAGGGATGACTTTACCATAAGCAGGCACAACAACTTGGCAGGTGAGCTGTGGCACCAAGTGCCACATTTGAGTACCAAGAAGAGAAACAGAATAGGAAATGACTGCCAATCATTACTGAAAATTACCATATGATCTAGATATGCTCTACAATATCCAGGGTGGAAACAGACAAGACTTGTCTGAGTTCCTCCAGTAAATCATCAATATGCAGCATCAGGTACGCATCAAATTTGGAAATCTTATTCAAGTGTCTAAAATCTACACAAAACTGAACTGAGCCATCTGGGTTTAGCACAATAACAACTGGATTGCACCATTCGTTTTTACTCTCATGAATCACAACTAATTGAAGCATCTCCTTCACCTCGTCGCTCATCACAGTTCTCTTTGCTTCCGGTATATGATGCGGACATATCTGTACTTTAACATTACGCTTAGTCACAGTCTTGTGTTTAGGAATTTCTGTTTATTATGTATTTATTATCAATGTTTCTATTAGTAAGGGGGTCCTGCTCTCATTGTTTAAACACGTGCTGGTGTGACCTTGTCTAAAAAAGGCAGATTTAGATCCTGGAGTGTCAACTAACTTTTGCCTAATGGCCATTTCTGAATTAAATATTAGAAATAATGATTTATAATCAATTGGTTGATCATCTTAACTCCAATAGTTTATTTGAGATCTGGCTTGTGGCATTTCCATGATGTTGAGAGAGCCCTCCTGAAAGTATTTAATGACATCTCCCTCATTACTGACTCAGGTGGGGCTGCAAGTCCTTGTTATCCTAGACCTTTCTGCAGCTTTTGACACCATTGACCACGAGATCTTGGTGTTGTGGCTTGAACATCTGGTGGGGCTTAAAGCAGCTGCTCTAAACTGGTTCAGGTGACATCGTACTGGTAGATGCTTGTCAGTGTCTTTCAATTCCTCTTTCTTGTCTACTGCTCCTGGGTCCTATTTTATTTTCTATATATCTTCATCCTATAGGACCTATTTTCAGGAAATGCAAGATTTCTTTTCACTGATATGCTGATGATACACATGTTTATATTCCTGTTTGTAACTGTTTTGTGTTGGTAGAGCTCTCTGTTTCTGTACATTTCCCTTTTGTATTCTTTTAATGTGTAGCCTTTGTCAGAAGGCCTCCAATCCCATAGACGTAATGCTGTTTATAAGATGTTGTACTTCATAACTTCTCCACACCTTCCCTTCTACATCTATAAGCTCAGGCAATTACACAGAGTAAAAGACAAGTGGGAGTTGAGTTACAACTTAAATAATTTACTATTGATAATAGTCATACAATAATAACAATAAGCAAAGTACAAGTGAATATTGGCAACCATACAACCTGATGAATGCTGATGTGTACTTTCAGGTTGCACACAGACTTGTAGTTACTTTAAACATTTTTAGTTAAATCGTCATAGCTGGCTTTCCTCAGGACAGGCCACATGCCCGTCTCAAAATGGCTGCTGAGCTGTGCTCTTCATTGTGTTGTCCTTTTCATGGCAATGATGTGAGAGATGCTCTCTTATGGTGATGGTGTGAGAGAGACAGGGAGGGGTAAAGCGACTGAATTTATACATTCTCTGTTCATATCATACTGCCAATAAGTCTTTGTGGTACAGAAAGGCTTTCTGATTCAAAACCAAACAGCCAACTTCAGACCACTAGAATTCTGGTGTGACATATCTCGCAGTTACTGGCTTACTTTAACACCTGTGTTGAGTCAAGCCTGCCCGCTAGGTGGCCTTCAACCACTTGCCAAACTGGTTTAAACGAATTCCCCCAACTCTGTGATAAAAAAAAAAAATTCCTCAGTTTGTTGTAAAGACTGGGGGTGCTGGTTAGTTAAACATGAAAGCTGCTCACAAATGAAACACTATTATGATGTTGAATTGTCTAAGTTACAAATAAGGACATACAAAATATTTATCAACTTATTTATAAAATTTCACACCATAATAGTAACTCTGCAATTAATCAGCTGCACAATTCTCTTTAGGCACAGCACGGTGGCGCAGTGGGTAGCACTGCTGCCTCGCAGTTAGGAGACCTGTCTGGGTTTCCTTCCCGGGTTCTCCCTCCATGCAGTTTGCATGTTCTCCCCGTGTCTGCGTGGGTTTCCTCCCACAGTCCAAAGACATGCAGGTTAGGTGCACTGGTGACCCTAAATTGTCCCTGGTGTGTGTGCCCTGCTGTGGGTTGGCACCCTGCCCAGGATTTGTTCCTGCCTTGTGCCCTGTGCTGGCTGGGATTGGCCCTAGAAGACCCCCGTGACTCTGTGTTAGGATATAGCGGGTTAGAAAATGACTGACAATTGTCTTTTTGAACTAAGATCCTGGATGGTATGGAAAATAAAAAGTCATGAATTAGCACAACTTAATATGAACTTTTATGAGAATTAAACTTAGTCTGAACTTTTACAGGAATCAGGCATGCTAAGCAATTACGGCATATGCCATATTTCATTTTTAATGAGATCAGAGAGGAGCTACCAATATCTCATAACCCAAAGAATGGAGAAGGGGGAGAAAGATGAATGGAGTCATCCTGAGGTCAGAAAAGGGGGAACACGCACCAGTAGGGAGCTGGCCATGAAATAAAGGTGTCAAGGAATGATACTCAATGACGAGATACAAGAAATATTGGGGGCTACAAGGATGGCCTGAGTGGGGTCAACTAGAATAGGCAGTCAGGGTAAGCAGGAAATGAGCTGCTTCTAGTGAGGTCAAGGTGAGCAGAAATGATCATATATGCTGTAACTTTGGCTTGATTGGGGCTCAGCCCAGCTTGATTGGATTGAGTCCACCTTATTGTTTATTGCAATAAAACTAATTACTCTGTTTGCCTATCCTAGGCTGTTCCTAAGTGACGTTCGGCGTGTTAACAGACAGAAAGAGGGACTTGTGGCATACACTCAAACAAACTCACAGGCTGTGCGTGTGCTGCGATGTCACGTGTGATGAGCCGCTGGCTCCCTGGAACGCATCGTAGACGACTCATTGAAATGCGATGGCCAATAAAATGGTTATGGACCACAGATCACAAGTGAGAAACGTGTCAGTGCTCTTCTCAGGACCTGTCACCATGTACGGCAGTGAGAAGGCCTTTGTGAACATAAAACTCTTGGCAGAGAGACTCTCCGTGCCCTGCAGTGTTTCTGTGCCACGCAGTTGCAGACAAAGACTTGGCTTGGATTTGGGTTTGACAAAAAAACCTGAGGAGCTGGCGAGACCTCCACTCAACTACCAGTAAGACATAAGCACAGCTTGAAAAAATGACTAAAGTCGGCAAACTTGTGAACAATAAACTTGCTAGTTTGCGTTAATAATTTTAATGAACTTATTTTTGTTTTAATTATTTCTTTTTGATCATGGATGCTGTTGAGGATGACCATAGCGAGGGCCTTATACCCAGCTACCCGCCTGTAGTTGCCAATCCAGGCGATCTCCCTTCCCTTTCAAGACAGGGATAACAACTCTCATTTTCCAGTCGGTTGGAATGAAGCTCCTTGTGAATTGTGAGGAAAGAGCTGAGCCTTTGCAGTTTAAGCAAACTAAGACAAATAGGAGACATGGTTGAAGTGTTTAAAGTTAGGAAGGGAATTAGTCGAGTAGATTGAGGCTGGCATTGTAAAATGAGTTCTTCAAGAGCACAGGGACAGAGTTGGAAACTCATTAAGGGGAAATTTCACACAAACATGAGGAGGTTTTTCTTCACACAGAGAACTACAGACACTCGGAATGACTGACCAAGTATTGTGGTGGACATTCAAAAATAGGCTTCATGTTATTTTGGGGGATTTATGTGGATAGGACTGTGGAGCTTTGTTGGGTTGAATGGCCTGTTCTTGTCCAGATTGTACTAATGGCTTAAACCTTCTGCCTCACGCCAAGACATTCGTTTCCACAAGTAGCCACTTAATTGTTTAAGTATTGTGTGTGATTTTTAATCGAGCTGTATAAAAGTGCCCTACCATCGCTGTGCTGCAGCTCTCCACACGGGTGCTTCTCAAAAAGCACTGCGGGCACGTCACTGACGCTTGGCACTGAGCATGTGTGAAAACAAAAGGCATCCCGGCGCGCAAGCACGAGACTCTTCACTGAACTGAAAGTAGCACAGCGTTTCACGGGATACCGACATCCCTGTAACACGGCAGACGAAACGGCTGTGTTTCTGTGCAATTTGAAAATAGAATTAGGGCTGTGAAATGAACGGAGAGCGAGCTGAGGACACGGAGAGCGCGTAGCAGACCTGACACAAGAGTTCATACTGACACGCTGAGGAGTGGAGTCAGTCAGCATTCACTGTAAAGTGACACTCGCGAAAACAACATGTGATGTGCGTCCTCATCGCATCCATTCAGTGCCGGCTGGACCTTAGTCCGTAAATGACAGCCTGAGGTCTGACCTGAGCAGAGCCCGCAGTGTGCAACACAACGCAGCTGAGGAGGCCCTTCTTCGCTTATTTACAATGTCGGAGCTCCCGCCGCTCGGTCTTGTTTCCCTTCTCGCTCTCGTACTTTAGATCAGCACTACGTACCTTTTTTTCCTTTTTAATTCTTCCTGAAATCAAAAAGCCACCAGCCCGCCTTTTGATTCAACCCGTTTGGTGTAACCACTTCATTGTCCTGCTGTACATAGACATAGAATTACCAGACGGCGCATGACCAGCAGCATCGTACGTCAACATCGCCGCCATATTGCAAGTGGCACTGCTGTGGAGTGAAGTAATAGATTGAGATGTCTCACGCATGTGCTGCTTGGGATTGTACAAACCGCTGGACGCTCCAAACCAGATCACAGGGATTACACTTCATAGGTAAGGCTGAACAGCTGTTGTGGTTATATTTGGCCATCAGAAAATCCCGTTTTATAATCTTAACTTCAGCTATGCCAGGCTAAGCTAGCAAAGCAATGCATTTATGAGCTCAAGTGAGCCTCCACACAACGTTCTGGCTAAACATATTCAGTCACTAACTATGTAGATTGTTGTTAGCTGTTAACATTTCTCAAACTTTGAAGGTCAGGAAGCAGTGGGCTGTCAGGTAGCCCTTAGACGGGATTTTGAGAAAGATGTCCTGTGACGTGTGCCAGGCTAGTTTGGTAACAGATGGTGTACCGGCATCATATGATCAAAGCTACCACTCGCTCACATTAAAAAACAAAGAAGGGTCCAGTCAAGGTGGTCAAAGTAGTTGAGCGTGTTATCTGATAGTCAACATTAGGACAAGCTGTCTGCGTATCTTTGATCAATCAGTCTGTTCGGGCTGAGATTGGTTCAGACATCGAGGTAACACAGTTTGAAATTGACAGCCATCATTTGATGCTCATGTCTTCCACAAACTAAGGCTCACCACATTGCCAGACTGAATCCTCTCAAATTACAGAGTGGCGACACACAGAAACAGCTATGGAAGAGAGTTCTGTTTCAAGGATTTTAGATCCTATCCTGTATGTATTTAAGTAACCACATTGTGTGTGTGTGTGTGTGTGTGAGAGACTGAGAGAGGAAGGAGTGAAATGTTTTCAGAAATTGTTAAGCCAATTTGTATACAATAAAATTGTTTCTTTGTGTCATCGAGTGGATCATTTTACTGTTAAAAGAAAGACCAGACTGCCGGTTACAGTCTTACTATCTGAGTTTCAACAACAACATTTATTTCTATAGCACATTTTCATACAAACGGTAGCTCAAAGTGCTTTACATAATGAAGAATAGAAAAATAAAAGACACAATAAGAAAAGAAAATAAATCAACATTAATTAACATAGAATAAGTAAGGTCCGATGGCCAGGGTGGACAGAAAAAACAAAAAAAAAACTCCAGACAGCTGGAGAAAAAAATAAAATCTGTAGGGATTCCAGACCACGAGACCACCTGACCAGTCCCCTCTGGGCATTCTACCTCACATACATGAAACAGTCCTCTTGGGATTTAGGGTTCTCACGGAAGGACCTGATGATGATGATGGTCACGTAGACTTCTGGCTTTCAGTCCATCATTGTTGGAGCATCATGAAGCTTTGAGTAGGTGGAGGTGGCGCAGGCAGAAGAGAGAGAAGAGAGAGTTGGGGTCAGTACGGATTTTAGAGCCACCGGGAATAGTTATTATGAAGAACTGAACATACAGAGTATCAGGATTAAGTTAAAGTGAAGTTATGAGAAGGCCATGTTACAGTAATGTGTTTTCAGCAGTGTTTTAAACTGCTCTACTGTATCAGCCTGGTGAATTCCTCTTGGCAGGCTATTCCAGATTTTAGGTGCATAGCAGCAGAAGGCCGCCTGCCCGCCTCACCACTTCTTTTAAGTTTTGTTCTTGGAATTCTAAGGAGACACTCATTTGAGGATCTGAGGTTACGATTTGGAATATAACGTGTCAGACATTCTGATATATAAGATGGCGCAGATTATTTAAGACTTTATAAACCATAAGCAGTATTTTAAAGTCAATTCTGAATGACACATGTAACCAGTGGAGTGACGCTCAGACTGGTGTGATGTGCTCGGATTTTCTTTTCCTAGTTGGGATTCTAGCAGCTGCATTCTGCACTCGTTGCAAGTGATTTATGTCATTTTTGGTGGTCCTGAGAGGAGTGCGTTACAGTAATCTAGTCGACTGAAAACAAACGCGTGAATTAATTTCTCAGCATCTTTCAGTGATATAAGAGGTCTAACTTTACTTATGTTTCTTAAGTGAAAAAATGTTGCCTAGTGGTCTGATGAATATGTGATTTAAAATTCAGATTACAGTCAACAATCACCCCTAAGTTTTTTTACTTCCGTCTTAACTTTTAATCCTAATGCATCCAGTTTATTTCTGATAACCAGAAATTCAGAGTTTAAGTCTTCGTCTTAATAATAATAATAATAATAATACATTTTATTTAATGTGCTTTAATTTCTTAGCACTCAAGGTCACCTTACAATAAAATTAAACAACAGAATGATAAATCAAACAGCAATAATTAGCAAACAAACAAAGATAACTGGCAGTAACAGTGCACAATTCACAATTGGTGTGCCAGTTTGAAACGATAAGTTTTGAGGGCAGTTTTAAACTGTGTTACTGAATCGAGCTGACGGATATGAGAGAGAAGAGGATTCAGGAGTCGAGGAGCACCAGGAGAGACGCTCGAGCTCCCATAACACTGAGTCTGATGTGTGGGACAGAAAGTCGAGCTGCAGATGAGGATCTGAGTGAGGAGAGGAGTGCCAGTCTGGAGGAGATCAGTGAGGTGTGAAGAGCTTTAAATGTTCAGAGCAGGATTGTGTGTCATATTCAGTAGTTAACAGGGAGCCAGTGAAGTCGAGAGAGAATCGTTGTGATGTGTCCAGTGGATTTAGAACAGCAGGTTATTATCCTGGCAGCAGAAGTTGTAAGCGATGGATACGTTTTTGTAGGATGACAGATAGAATAGCATTACAGTAATCTATACGTGGGGTGACTCGGCATTAACCGATACTTCAGTACTGTGTTGCTGCGTAAGAACAGGACGAAGTCTAGAAATGTTTTGGAGATGGAAGAAGGCAGTCTGAGAAATGTTACTGATATGGGAGGAATTATTTAATAATTGCCATTATTAGTGTATAAATAGATATAAATAATTGCATTTAAGCGATTATTCTGTTGTATGTAAATGATACTGTTTTAAACATTATTGTTTTTTCATCAGAAAACCCGGTTTCCATGTCTACCTGTATTAATTTAAATGCCACTTTTGCCACTTGCAATATGGTGGACGCGCTCATGTATCATGTTGACTGGGCAGCACAGTGAATGCCGTGTCTATCTATACTGTATATTTCTATGCTGCGCTGTAGCCACAGAAAAGAAGTCCTTCCACTTATGAAAAAAAAAATCTATGAAATGTATCAAAATAAAAGCCTGTAAAGCCTTTCATTAATTCAATATAAGCTAAGATGTACCCATCCATATCAAACAACAGTTTTGGTGCCACTTCTTCACCCAGTTGTACTTCTTATGCTTTGTGTAGAACAGCTGAAGATGGCAGAGATACATTCCCTGAGGAAGCTGTTAACACCGTTCTCAACAATTTCTACGTAGATGACTGTTTAAGGTCGGTGACAACAGAAGAAGCAGCAATAAAGCTGGCAAAGGACCTCCAAGCTCTGTGCCTCAAAGGGGGATTCCATTTGACTAAGTGGGTGAGTAACAACAGAGCAGTTTTATTGTCCATACCTGAAGAAGACAAAGCTCACGAACAAAAGGACTTAGATTTGAGTCACAGTCTCCTTCCCACAGAGCGTGCCCTGGGCGTCCAGTGGTGCACAGAAACGGACAGTTTCAAATTTCAGATTAAGCTACAAAACAAGCCCTCTACAAGGCGTGGTATCCTGTCTGTTGTTAGCTCAGTTTATGATCCACTTGGTTTTCTAGCACCTGCCTTACTGCCAGCAAAGCTTATTCTAAGAGACTTATGTAAAGAGAAATGTGGGTGGGATGAAGAAGTAGAAGTCAAACACAGTCAGAAATGGAAAAAATGGATGGATGATTTGAAGTTACTTACAGACTATAAAGTGAACAGATGCTTCAAACCTACTGGGTTTGGAACCATAAAGACAGCACAAATGCACCATTTTGCAGATGCTAGTGAAGATGGATATGGCACTGTCACTTACCTTGTGTTAACCAATGAAGAGGGCAAAGGGCATTGTTCATTCCTGATGGGCAAGTCAAGAGTTGCACCATTGAAACAGGTCACAATTCCAAGAATGGAGCTGACAGCAGCTGTCATGGCAGTAAAAATGGACAAAATGCTTAAAGGTGAGCTTCAAATGCCCTTACAAGAATCTACATTCTGGACAGACAGCACCACGGTCCTAAAATACATCTCAAATGAAAGCACTCGATTCAAGACCTTTGTTGCCAACAGAATCTCGGTGATCAGAGATCATTCACAACCTTCGCAGTGGAGGTATGTCACACATCTGTCCTTAATCCGGCTGATCAAGCTTCCAGAGGGCTAAGCATAGAAAACTTTCTCAAGAGCACCACATGGTCAGAAGGTCCAAGTTTCTTATTGAAGTCAGAATGTGAGTGGCCAAGAAGACCAGATCAGCTGAACAAATCACTCTTTGAAGATGATCCAGAAATTAAAACTTGTGCAGTTAATGTGACAAGAATAGAAGAGGTAACTGAACCCTCCAACAAACTAATCACTTACTTTTCAGATTGACATCACTTGAAGAAAGCAGTGGCTTGGTTTCTCAAGTTTAAAGACTTACTGCTGCACTTAAGAAATGAAAGAAAAACATTTCAACTAGAAGTCAGTCAGATTAAAGGTAATCCAAAAGAACAAAAATCACTCATCACAAAGCACATGAAAAGGTACAAACTGACTTTAAAACCAAGTCCAATTTCTCTAGACGACTTAGTTAAAGCTGAAACCAAGCTTATCCGCCTAAGTCAACAGCAAGAATTTCCAGAAGAATTAAAAGCTCTAAAGAAAAAGACTTGTGTTAAAAAGAACAGTCAAATCTATAAACTCGACCCGATTGTACAAGATGGCATACTGAGAGTTGGAGGAAGACTCTGCAAAGCTGCAACGCCCGAAGAAGCTAAACATCCTGCAATTCTACACAAGCATTCACATGTTGCTTCTCTCATATTGTAGCACATACATAAACGAATCGGATATTGTGGGCGCAACTATACACTCGCACACTTACGGCAGAAATACTGGATACCTCAAGCGAATTCAGCTATCAGAAAAATCATTTCAAAGTGCACAACGTGCAGAAGATACAATGAGAAAGCAGGTGAGCAAAAAATGGCAGATTTGCCAGAAGATCGCCTAGCAACCAACCAACCACCGTTCACCAATGTTGGAGTTGATTATTTTGGCCTGTTTTTGGTCAAAAGAGAATGAAGTCTAGTCAAGAGGTACGGAGTAATCTTCACATGTCTAACAACCAGAGCTGCGCACATAGAGATCACACATAGCTTAGACACTGATTCTTGTATCCAAGCCATACTCCGATTAATGAGTAGAAGAGGACAAGTTAAAATCATGCGCTCAGACAATGGAACAAATTTTGTTGAAGCAGAAAGAGAGCTACGAGAAACTATTAAAAAAACTAGAACACAAAAAAATCAGTGATGCTATGATGCAAGAACAAATCAAATGGATTTTTAATCCACCATCTGCCTCTCACCAAGGTGGAGTGTGGGAAAGACAATCAGATAAGAAAGATTAAATTCAACACTGTAATGGAAGGTAATTTTCTCCATGACGGGAGGAGGGAATAAAGAGTGCAGATGGGCGTTGGTTGCTTCAGTGCAAAACCAGCTGCAAGGATTTGTTTTTTGAAAACAGCCAGGAATGTTCTAAAGATACAGCCAAGGCTATGTAAGGAGTTGTTTTTCACTTCGAGGGGCTTCATTGCATAACGCTTATTATTGTGTGTCTTCTGATACTAGGCACCGTCTCGGTCAAGGCCAAGTAGAGGAAAAACAACACCGTGTCCCGTGGAAGGGTGTGTACTGAAACTGATCACTTCTGTATACACTGCTTACACGTAAGCCGCTTTTGGGCAAGGACACTCAATTAGTATATAAGGGAAGGTTCCGCCCTCAGTTTCTTTGGAAGCTCAACCGTGGGGAATGTGCACACCGCCCGGTATTTGACTAGGCTAACGAGTTGATCCTCTGATGAGACTGACACGCGGGCTCCCTCAGTCTACTGGTCTAGGGTGATGGCTCTGGGTCTTTTGATATTACTGTAAGCATAATCTTGTTTCTGTATGTTGTCTATTGTCACTGCATTATATGTATTTGAATGTTGCTATAATTAAATAAGTAAATTTTACTAAAATATCGGACCTTCTCTCTCTGATTCTTGCCTACTTACTCTTTAACTTCTTGAACCATTTTCCCAAATTAAAACAAACACTAAACCAACAAACACTCGATGATGAAAAACTTCCTACAATGATGTGTGAAGTGGAATCAATACTCGATAACAGAGCTCTTACAAAGACATCAGATGACCCAAATGATTTGGAGCCACTCACACCCAATCACTTGTTATTACTGAAGACACAACTTGAAACACCACCTGAACTCGTTTCAGAAAACGAACCACAGCCAAGAAGACGCTGGGAACAAATTCAATACGTGGCTGATTTGTTTTGGAAAAGATGGACAAAAGAGTACTTGCCAATACTTCAAGAACATCAAAAATGGCCTGCACGGAGAAGAAATTTTGGACCAGGGGACGTTGCTTTAATTGTAGATAAAGCTACGCCTCACGATTCCTGGGTAACGGGTCAAGTCATCAAGACAATGGCAGATACCAAAGGTGCAGTCAGAAGAGTTTGTGTGCAGACCAAAACCAGCACACTGAATAAACTGGGCCTGCTTCAAGAAACAGCCAATGTTTGAAATATGAACATTTTTAAAATGTTTGTTTGCATTGTTATTGCTAATGATTTGAAGATATTTTGGCTGTGGAATCATTTCTGCGCGTCAGACTTTTGTTGAATCCCATTTTTTGAGTTGAAGCTGCTGAACTTTGGTAATTTTTGGAAAATGCAGCCACATTTCGTGAGAAAACTGTATGCTTATCCCATTTCTAAGCTTAATATGGGTCAAAATTCAAATCCCTCTTTACTGGGACCAGTTCTAAACAAACTGAGCTTATTATCAATCACACTGTTACTCGGTTATAGTAAGAAGGTTCTATCTCTTACTAACTTATAGGGGGAAAAGACAATACCATAAGTTACAACTATGAAAGGAATTTATATTCTGTTCAAATTAAGCAAACATTAATATGAGTTTAACTCAAAACTTTTAACTTTCTAAGATTGGCTCTTACAAGCAGTTTACATATAAAAAAATAAAGTAAAAATGAGGGATACTTTACAAAAATAAAAATATATAAAGTTAAGTTCAAAGCTTAATATTATGCCTTTAAGAGTTCCACTGCATGTAAAGTGTTGAAGTAAAGTCTCATTTCCATTCTGAACTTTTGTATCCCTGGGATTTGCTTGCCTGTTTACATTTATGAATAAAATCGATTTGTGAATGAAACAAAAGGATTCAAAATAAGCGTTTGTGTCGCAAATGTCAGTTGTTTCATATAAAAAGCAAAGTTCCTTTTATTAAAAGTGGACATCATCCCCTGAAAATACAAGAAACCAAAATTCAACACCCAACTGAAACAAGTTGTGATGGACCGGCTGGGACGCCCAAAGAATGGAAGGAAGGCAGCTTCTCTGGGACTCTGCCTCCCCCAAGATGCTAGATGGCGACTTCCCTGTAGGATAGCGGTGCCCCAGATTCACACCACGAGATCTGGTGTTCGGGTTCACAGCCCTGCTGGCTACCATGGGTGCTGCCTGGAGACAGTGCAGGGTGACCTGGGAGTTTTTACTGCCTGCATAGCCCTGAAGTACGTCCGGGCTGAAGAAAAAGCAAGTCCTCCATCTGACTATAAAAAGGGACTTCTGTGAACCCAGCAAGCGAGCCGGAGTCGGGAGGTGTGGAGGAGAGAATTGTCTTTATTGTTTGCTCATTTACTGTGGCAGGGATGCCTGAGGGCATTGTTTGAAGATAAGAACTTTATTCATGCCAAGGGAAATTCTTATGTCATTGGCATGTTCAGTGCAACAAGAGAAATAAAGATAGTACAATAAAGATTTAAAAAGAGAAAAATAGTAGTTGTGCAAATATACAAAAATATGACAGCATATAACAAGCATATGACAATTGTGCAAATATACAAGATATAAATATAACAGATTATTATTACATACAGATTATTAGTGTAGATTATGAACATTGACTTAGTACTTGTGCCTCAGTAAAATGAGCTAGCCGCTTGTGATGACAGGATGGGACTAACACACCGCCACAAAGGGTGAAAAGATCACCTACAGAACGAAGAGGAGTTATAAACTTTATTGTCACAGGTAGAAAAGATCTCCTGTGGCGTCCAGATCTGCATTTGGGGGCAATGAGTCTTTTGCTGTGTGTGCTCTGATGGTTTCTCACGGAGGCGTGCATGGGGTGTGCGGGGTTGTCCATGACACTGAGGAGCTTCTCAGCATTCTCCTCTCGGACACCTCCGTCAGATCCTCTAGTTTGACGCCTAGGACAGAACCAGCCTTTTTAATCAGCTTGTTCAGCCTGTTGTGATCAGCAGTCTTCACCGCACTGCAAAAAACACCACACTCTCCATCACAGAGTGATAAAACATTGTCAGCATTTTCCTGCATACATTAGACGACCTAAGCCTCCTCATTAGATACAGCCGGCTATTCCCTCTCTTGATCACAGTGTCTGTGTTCTTGGACCAGTCAGGTTTACTGCCAATGTGTACTCCCAGGTACCTATAGTCCTCGACTACTTCAACCTCCGTTCCTCTGATAGTGACAGGGGTGGAAGGAGGTGCCCGCATCCTAAAGTCCACCACCAGTTCCTTTGTCTTTGTGATGTTTAACTGTAAATGATTCTGCTCACACCACCCAACAAAGCTTTCCACCACACCCCTATGTTCCTCCTTCTGACCATCCCTGATACAGGCCACAACCGCAGAGTCATCAGAAAGTTTCTGCAGGTGACATGACTGAGACCTGTACCTGAAGTCAGACGTGTAGATGGTGAAGAGGAAAGGTGATAGGACAGTTCCTGCGGCGCCCCCGTGTTGCTCTTGATGCTTTTGGAGTGGCAGCTCTTCAGTTGCAAATGCTGTGGTCGATTGTTTAGATGTAATCCAGGCTACAAGTGGGGCGTCTACCTGCATTTCTGTGAGCTTATTCCCAAGCAGTGATGGTCTGATTGTGTTTAAAGCGCTGGAGAAGTCAAAAAACATGATCCTCACTGTGTTCCCAACAATATCCAGATGAGAATGAGCCTGATTCAGCAGGTAGATGATGGCGTCCTCTACGCTGATACGGGGCTGGTAAGTGAACTGTAGGGGGTCCAGCAGCAGGTCAAGGGGCTCCACCAGCATACGCAGTTGTTTCAGTATGAGTCTCTCCAGTGTTTTCATGACGTGCAAAGTCAGAGCCACTGCCTGTAGTCATTGTATGTCGATGGATGTCTCTTTTTAGGGACAGGAATCAAACCTGATGTCTTCCAGAGCGATGGGACTCTCTGCAGTTTCAGACCCATGTTATAGATCAAATGTAGCAGTCCACACAGCTGGGCAGCACAGCACCTGAGGGCCCTGTTACCGATGCCGTCAGGGACCCTCAGCTTTGCTGGGATGGAGTCTACACAGTTCCTTCTGATGTCATCTGCTGAGAAGAACAGAGAGGCAGGCTGTGGGGTCGGGAGAGGGAGAAGGAGAATGGAGAAGGTGAGAATAGCCGGGTGTGGAGGGAGGGGACGAACGGAGGTCAAACCTATTAAAGTGCAAGTTTAAGTCGTTTGCACGCTCAACGTCCCCATCCATCCCAACACCTCTCTTCTGTTTCAAGCCAGTAATGGCCCTCGTTCCATTCCACATCTCCCTGGAGTTGTTTACTTGGAGTTTGATTTCCATCTTCCTCCTATAGCAGTCTTTCTCCTCTGCAATCTTAAATTTCTGCTCTCTCCATATCAGTCTTAACTCTTCTTTGTCACCGTTTCTGAAAGCTCTCTTCTTCTTGTTCAGTGTGGCTTTAATTTCTTTGGTTACACAGGGTTTATTGTTGGGGAAGCAACGAACAGTTTTTGGGAACAACCATGTCCACACAGAAGTTAATGTATTCTGTGATGCAGTCTGTCAGATTGTCTATATTGTCCCCATGGAATTGCAGAGAACATCCCAGTCCGTTGCCACAAAGCAACACTGCAGAGTCTCCTCCGTTTCCGTTGTCCACCTCGTAACAGTTTTCTTGACTGCGGGTTGCCTCTGGACAACAGGTTTATAAAGGGGCCTGAGGTGTACAAGGTTGTGGTCAGCCCTGCCCAGGAGAGGAGAGAGATGGAGATGTATGCCTCTGTAGCATTGGTATAGAATAGGTCCAGTATTTTATTGTCTCTGGTTTTGCAATCGACATATTGCTTGAATGTTGGTAGAACAGTGGAGAGGTTTGTTTGATTAAAGTCTCCCGTGATGGCCATAAACGCATTTGGACTACGAGTCTGGAGGTCCGCGATCACAGAGCTGATGATATCATAAGCCTGCGCCGCATTAGCATCAGCGGCAATGTAAACAATGATGATAATGACGGTGGAAAACTCTCTGGGCAGATAATATAGTCGGAGACCGACTGCTAACAGTTCAATGTGTTTAGTACACACAGCCATTCTCATCTTAACATGACTGAGAGAACACCAGCAGTTGTTAACATAAAGAGCGAGTCCTCCTCCTCTCTTCTTTTCACTCGTGTCGGTGTCTCTGTCCGCTCTTACACACTGAAACCAATTTAAATCCACTACAGAGTCCAGGATGTTTTCATTCAGCCATGTCTCCATAAAACACATAATACTGCACTCCTGGAAATTTTTTTCCGACCTTGTTAATAATAATAATAATAATAATACATTTTATTTATACAAGGTGCCTTTCAGA
>NW_024379285.1:0-23296 GCF_016835505.1 Polypterus senegalus
AATTTTATTTTTTTTTGAGATGTTGGATTGTTTTGGGGGAAAGACTATTTGAATATATTTCTACAATTAAAATAGTATTTGGAAAACAAGTCAACTTAACTGTAAGTATGTCAGTTTAAAACAATGTGACTCAGTGTTTTCAGTATTAAATTCATGACTCCTCTTATTAGATATACAAAATTAATGTGAAATTCCTTGAGACCCAAAAATACTACCTTGTTCTATGCATATCTTTTGTCAGTTTTTAATTAAAAAGTAAAGTCAATTACATTGCAGCATTTTGTATTTTTTTATTACTGTGTATGTAATTCTACACATTTAAATGCCATTAATAGGAAGATGGCTGAGCCAGATAAATCTAGAGTAATCTCAGAAATTAAGTCTGCTTTTAGTGTGTTTGCTTTGTTTAAAAGAAAAGGAATTTTTCTTTCCCTTTTTTTTTTATTCTTTTAACACCTTAAATTTCATGTATACTCAGGTTGCATTCATGATTACAGTGTGTTTTGAAGTGTAGCTTTTCTTGACATATTTAAACCATATCGAGCTACACCATAAAATTGTAAATGTCTTGAAAACAAATCAACTTGATTTGTTTTCAATCCTATTTTTTGTAAAAATTGATCTATTTGTATGGAATGATTACAATAAAAATCAATAAAGTTAAAAAAAAAATGTAAATGTCTGATTATGAAAGTACTGATTCACTGAATTCATCTTCAGAAAACCTGCAAAGCGCCCAACATCATTTGTTCCATTTATAATTAATATCATGGTAGGTATCTCCAAGCTGTTAATTCTAAAATAAATATAGGAGGTCATGTGGCAATATTTACTTGTATTTGTTTTAAAGGGCTTGTTATAACTCCCATAGCTGAAGTTTAAAATTGAAGTTTTCATTAAAAGTTATTATTTGAGACAAGCACTTCTCTGCATTTCAGAGCGATGTTAATTGAATAGTGCTGGTGTAAGCTGTAATGTTGGCATATTAAGTCAAGACATCGTACACTAAGCAGATTAACCCACATCCATTCTTTTTTCTGAAACTGTACACTGTTGAACAGGAAAGCAGATTAATTCAGGATTTGAATTGAGCAACTTTTTTCCTGATTGGTGAAAAAACATCTTTTGTGAATTGTTGCCATATGCTTTAAAGCTTATAAAGCAATAACGCTAATTGAACACATTTAAGATTGCAATTTTAATTGACTTTAGATCAGCATATTGGCTTTTAAGTAGAATCAAAGGATAATTAAAAACAAAGTATGTTGAGCTTTATTGATTTGGATAATGGATATGCAATGTATAACAAAAGTGTTCACACCCTAACTGAAATTTCTAGTTTTGTTGGTGTAATGGTTAAATCAAGACAGTGTTGCAGAGATCTTGTAACAAACAATGTCAAATGAAAAAGGATCTTCTTAGGAGCTAATAATTAAAATAAACTTTCAATATATTGATTATTAAGTGTACATAACATTTAACTAGGTTTTATTATCATAGAAGTGTTTGTTTCTGCTTGGTCTTATGGTGTAAAGGCAACTAAATAGCACTCAGATATGAAGGCGCTTAAAAGGTCAACATAAAGCAGTTACTTCTTTTTACACTCACTGGCCACTTTATTAGGTACTCCTGTTCAACTGCTTGTTAATGCTAATCTCTAGTCACCCAATCACTTGGCAGCAACTCCGTTCATTTAGGCATGTAGACATTGTCAAGATGACCTCGCGGAAAATCAAATTGAGCATCAAAATAAAGAAGAAAAATTATTTAAGTGACTTTAAATGTGGCATGGTGGTTTGTGCCAGATGGGCTGGGCTGGTCTGGTCTGAGTATTTGAAAAGCGGCTCATCTTCACGCGACAACCATCTGTAGGATTTACAGAAAATGGTCTGAAAATGGAAAATATCCAGTGCGCAGTAGTTTTGAGGTAGGGGCATTAGGAATACCTTGTTGATGCCAGAGGCCAGTGGATAATGGCCAGACTGGTTTTGAGCTAATAGGCAACAATAAGTCAAATAACCACTTGTTACAACCAAGGTATGCAGAAGTGCATCTCTGAATACACAACACCTTAAACCTTTAAGCAGAATGGCTACAGCAGTAGGGGAAAAACCGCTGCCAGTCCTGTCAGCTATGAACAGGCAATCGAGACTACAATTCACATGGGCTAACCAAATTGGACAATAGAAAATTGGAAAAACATTGCCTGGTCTTATGAGTCACGATATCTGCTGCGACATTCTGATGGTAGGGTCAGATTGCATCAACAACATGCTAGCATGGATTCATTATGTCTTGTATCAATGGTTCAGGCTGGTGGTGATGTAATGGTTTGGGGATATTTTCTTGCACACATTTGGCCCCTTGGTACCAACTGATCATTGTTTAACACTAGAATTACCAGAGCCTATGAAAACTTCGTACATCTGGCCCACCTTAAATTAGATTCGCACCTCTCCGTCCAGCGTCTTTTGTCATGTAAATGTGCCGATAAAGACAAGCAGCCTGCTATTCCAAAGTTCTCCCAGCTCATGCCTTGATTGATTATCTGGGAGTTAAGTGCAGGAGTTTTAGAGTGGAAATAATAGATCGTTATTTGGAACACATGCATTTCATATGTATTCCGTTTCTACAATAATCTGTGTAAACACATTGTTAAAACAGAAGCGTTTTCATATTTTAGTAGAAAATGACAAAATGTTGGCATAAACTACATAAATGTGTGAAGCCTGAAACCCAAAGATCAAATAAACACTTTCACAAAAGGTTCAAGGAAAAGACAACAGTTTCTGTGACGTTGCGGTAAGATTTGCTGACTTGTAATCAAGAGTCCCCTGTTCGATCCTGACTGCCTCCTATATTTCCGTTTCAGTAGTGAGCTGCTCTTATTGTTAATATTATACAGTACACACATTTGAATTGTGTCTATAACAGATGGTGTACATTTATAGTACTTGTGAAAGTTACCTTTTTATTTTCACTTTTATTCTATCAGTCATATATAAATGTGTATTTGTGTGTGTATGTATATATATATATATATATATATATATATATATATATATATATATATATATATATATATATATATATATATATAAATATATATATATATACACACACTACCAGAATACCTCAACTCCATGGCGGAAGTAGTGTGTTAAAGAAGTTATGAAAAAGAAAAGGAAAAATTTTAAAAATAACGTAACATGATTGTTAATGTAATTGTTTTGTCATTGATTATCTATCTATCGCTGGGGGTGCCAGAATCCATCGATGACTCTTGCTCTTACATGCACTTAGTGTAGTGCTGCGTGGGTATTATGAAGTATCGTATCTGTTCAAGTTCTATTTAAATTTTAAATATAAGTAATTTTTATTTAGTCGACAGAAATATGTTTGGTAGGAATGAAAGGTAAATTTAGTCAGCATTGCATTAATTTTTCTTCACCATCGAAATTTAAAGAGTAAATTCAACACATTCCTACCAAAGATATTTCTGTCGACTAAATAGAACCTACTTATATCCAAATTGGAGCTATTGAGCTGTCACCTGCCTGACTGGATATGTCACCAGCCTTCGCTCTTACTTTTTTACCGTTCATGTAATCATGGCTAGTCGCGAAAAAATTAGAACATGGAAGGAGGATCACACTGAGTATGGCTTTACCAAAATAATTATTGATGGCGAATAAAGTATCCATTATTCATAAAGCTTCAATTGGTGATCTTTTTTCTGCGTTAACCTCTTATTTTTCATCTTCTCAAACCAAGGGTGTGCAAGGGTAAAATAGATCGGAAGGCTGATTTATATATATATATATATATATATATATATAATTGAATATACTGAAATCTTTTACTGTCAAATAATGCAAACAATACACAGCATGTGTTTAGCGTAATTCTGGGCTCATCAGGCATACACCTCACTGCACCCGTCTCGGGAATCGAACCTCGGATGTCAGTGCTGAGGCGAAGCTCTCGTGTTACACCACAGCGTGTGTTTCGTTTATTTGACAAGGCAAAGCCCTCACTGACTCATCACTAATTCTCCAACTTCCCGTGTAGGTAGAAGGCTGAAATTTGGCAGGCTCATTCCTTACAGCTTACTTACAAAAGTTGGGCAGGTTTAATTTCGAAATTCTACAGCGTAATGGTCATAACTGGAACCTATTTTTTCGTCCATATACTATAATAGACTTCTGCTTCGATGCCGTGGGAGGCAGAGTTCGCCTCCACGTAATTTAGTGCCTGCCCATATAAGGCCAGTCCGTCAGGGCAATCAATAGAAACACTGCCAGTAAATATTCACGGGTGAAGGACTGTGCTTATGGTGGTGTTGGCAAACTTAGCCCGAAACAGCGAAAGAAACTTTTAAGTGCCGGGTCTTAGCTAACATTAAATACAGCCGTGGACATTGCACGAGATGGCACCAGCACAGCTGAGAACCTTCGATGCATGTATAATTTATTCGCCATCAATGATTGTTTTGGTAAAGCCATACTCAGTGTATTCATTAGATGAACGGTAAAAAGTAAGAGCGAGGGAGGGTGACTTATTGAGGCACGCATAGTGCGACCACAATAGCAGCGGCTTGATGCGTCGGTGGCGTCAACTCGATCTGAATTGTGCGATCACATTGGAAAAATATATCTTTTCAAGTTCTATTTAGTGCGACACAAATATCTTTGGTTGGAATGTAAGGCAAATTTACTCTCTACATTTCTATGGTGAAGAAAATGTATGCAATGATGGCTACATTTAACTTGCATTCCTACCAAAGATATTTCTGTACTAAATAAAATTCCTTCTATGTAAAATTTAAATAGAACTTGAACAGATCACGATAGTTCATAATATCCCATGACCTACAGTAAGAGCGGGAGTCATCCGTTTAACAAACAGCATATTGCACTGATCATGAAATAGCCTGCCCATTTAATTATTTAGGAATGGATAAGTAAATTAAGATTTTATACAAATAATGTTTTCCATTTTCTTCCTTGATGGATTCTGGCACCCCAGTGTGTGTGTGTATGTATATATATATATATATATATATATATATATATATATATGTATATGTGTGTGTATACTGTGTATATATATATATATATATATATATATATATATATATATATATAAGAGAGAGAGAGATAGATAGATCGATACACAAACTGTAAAACAAATTGTGGATAAAAACTAAATGCAATGATGTGAAGATGGCAAATGTCAATATTTTATTTGTAATAGAATGTAGATGACAGATCAAATGTTTAATAAGTAAATGTATCATTTTAAAGGAAAAATATATTGATTCAAAATTTCACGGTGTCAACAAATCCCAAAAAGTTGGGACAAGTAGCAATAAGAGGCTGGAAAAGTAAATTTGAGCATAACGAAGAGCTGGAAGACCAATAAAAACTAATTGGGTCAATTGGCAACATGATTGGGTATAAAGAGCTTCTCAGAGTGGCAGTGTCTCTCAGAAGCCAAGATGGGTAGAGGATCACCAATTCCCACAATGTTGCGCAGAAAGATAGTGGAGCAATATCAGATAGGTGTTACCCAGCGAAAAATTGCAAAGACTTTGCATCTATCATCATCAACTGTGCATAACATCATCCGAAATTCAGAGAATCTGGAACAATCTCTGCGTAAGGGTCAAGGCAGTAAAACCATACTGGATGCCTCTTAAACGACACTGCACCACAAACAGGAATCTACTGTAAAGGAAATCACAGAATGGGCTCAGGAATACTTCCAGAAACCATTGTCAGTGAACACAATCCACCGTGCCATCGCGTTGCCAGCTGAAACTCTACAGTGCAAAGAAGAGCCATTTCTAAGCAAGATCCACAAGCTCAGGCATTGTCATTGGGCCAGGGATCATTTAAAATGGAGTGTGGCAAAATGGAAGACTGTTCTGTGGTCAGGCGAGTCCACGATCCGAAGTTCTTTTGAAATCTGGGGCGCCATGTCATCCGGACCAAAGAGGACGAGGACAATCAAGTTGTTATCGCGCTCAGTTCAAGCCTGCATCTCTGATGGTATGGGGTTGCATGAGTGCGTGTGGCATGGGCAGCTTGCATGTCTGGAAGGCACCATCAATGCAGAAAAATATATTCAGGTTCTAGATCAACATATGCTCCCATCAGACGTCATCTCTCTCAGGGAAGACCCTGCATTTTCAACAAGATAATGCCAGACCACATTCTGCATCAATCACAACATCATGGCTGCGTAGGAGAAGGGTCCGGGTACTGAAATGGCCAGTCTGCACTCCATATCTTTCACCTATAGAGCACATTTGGCGCATCATAAAGAGGAAGGTGCGACAAAGAAGGCCCAAGACGATTGAACAGTTAGAGGCCTGTATTAGACAAGAATGGGAGAGTATTCCTATTTCTAAACTTGAGAAACTGGTCTCCTCGGTCCCCAGACGTCTGTTGAGTGTTGTAAGAAGAAGGGAGATGCCACAGTGGTGAAAATGGCCTTGTCCCAACTTTTTTGGGATTTGTTGACACCATGAAATTCTGAATCAACATATTTTTCCCTTAAAATGATACATTTTCTCAGTTTAAACTTTTGTTCCGTGATTTATGTTCTATTCTGAATAAAATATTAGAAGTTGGCACCTCCACATCATTGCATTCAGTTTTTATTCATGATTTGTATAGTGTCCCAACTTTTTGGAATCCGGTTTGTATATATACTCCTGTAGCCACAATTAATGCCTTTATTTTATAGACAAACCAGGGATGAACAACTTCCTTTCTACTGCAGCCACAGCCGCGACACACATAAAAAACATCAATAATCTATACTAATAAAAGGCAAGGCCCTCACTGACTGACTGACTAACTGACTCATCACTAATTCTCCAACTTCCTGTGTAGGTAGAAGGCTGAAATTTGGCAGGCTTATTCCTTACAGCTTATTTACAAAAGTTAAGCACGTTTTATTTCGAAATTCTACACGTAACGGTCATAACGGTTCTAACGCCCACCATGTTGAACTTTCTTATTTATGGCCCCATCTTCATTAAATTTGGTAGGTGGCTTCCCTGGGCTAACCCAAACCGATGTACGTACTTATTTCGATGGTATGACGCCACTGTTGGCTGCCATATTGAACTTTCCAACATCACTAATTTTCCAACTTCCGGTGTAGGTAGAAGGCTGACCCCATCTTCACGAAATTTTGTTGGTGGCTTCCCTGCGCTAACCAAAACCGATGTATGTACTTATTTCGGTGGTATGACGCCACTGTCGGTCGCCATATTGAATTTTCTAAACGCGCCACTAATTCTCCAACTTCCGTGTAGGTAGAAGGCTGAAATTTCACAGGCTCATTCCTTACAGCTTACTTAGAAAAGTTAAGCAGGTTTCATTTCGAAATTCTACGCATAACGGTCAACAACGTCCGCCATGTTGAACTTTCTTATTCATGGCCCCATCTTTACGAATTTGGTAGGCGGTTTCCTTCGCTAACGAAAACCAATGTACATACTTATTTTTGTGGTATGATGCCACTGTCAGCCGCCATATTGAACTTTCCAACGTCACTAATTTTCCAACTTCCCGTGTAGGTAGAAGTTTAAAATTTGGAAGGCTCATTCCTTACGGCATACTTACAAAAGTTAAGCAGGTTTAATTTTGAAATTCTACGCATAACGGTCAACAATGTCCACCATGTTGAACTTTCTTATTTATGGCCCCATCTTCACGAAATTTGGTAGGCTGCTTCCTGCGCCAACCGAAACCAATGTATGACTTATTTCGGTGGTATGATGCCACTGTCGGCCATCATATTGAACTTTTCAACAGTCTTTGTTACTTATGGGCCCATCTTCAAGAAATTTGGTACGCGGGTTCCCAACGCTAACTGAATCCTACTTACGCACATATATATGTCCATAGCCTACAGCTCAGTCATCGTGAGGCGGCGTTGGTCCCCATCCCAAAGCCTCCCACAATGTTGGCTGCCTGCCTATATAAGGCAGCCGTCAGCTCCAGTCTCTTCATTCCCTTCCTTGCTTCGCCACGGATTCACGCTTCCCTGCTGATAACTACAGCCTTTTATTTAATCCACTTCTCCGCTGTTTTATTGTTCATTTATTACGATTATAGTTATTGTGTAGGTACTTACATTGTTCAGGTACCCATTTCCTTTATCATTCCAACCGCATTCCCCATTAACATGTCTATCGAGGTGATCACCATCGATCAAAGAACTGTCTCTTACTGAGTGGTTTCCATGTCCGGAGATGGCACCTATCTTTTCCATTCTCTGTGTTACATGTTGCACGGCTATATCAGGCTCACTCTTGATATCTGGAGAAACATTATGTCTTATGTATTGAATGACTGGGACAGGTTCAAGGTGTGGACTGATGACGGTACAGGAGATAATTATACTACACAGGAGCACTATAAGAGTGAAATGCTTAAGCCCTTCACCTATGGTTCTGCGTGTGAGTTGATTACTGCCGATGAATTGTTTGGTTGTCGCTTTCAAGTGTACCGAAATGGCCAAATATTTTACACCTTTGGACAACCGCCAATGCCTCTTAAACATCTTAGATTCACAGGTGACGATTTCAGTAGTGGACACTTTGATTTTTATGAATGTTTAAACTCTCAAAAGCTGGATGTGAAGTTATCGATGAAACTGGTTGTATACTTACAACGCTTGACAGATGAATGTCACTTCAACACAAGTCCTACAAATACTGTCGAATTGAAACAAACCATGAAACCCAAACCGATTATGACAGCAGCAATCCAAGCTGTGAGATTTGAAACAAAATTACTGTTCACATGGCCAACTGTACGTTGCATGCTTAAGAGTAAGTTCAGCGCACAGCTTGGTCATATTACAACCGGAGGACCGAACTTCGTAATGTGGTATACAAAGAGATCCTTAACAAATTATTGGTTTAAAAAGCTTTAATTTTCTTCTTAATAAAACTTTTAAGGCAATATTTACACGAAGCGGTAGTATGCTATATATATATATATATATATAGATATAATGTATGTATGTATGTATGTATGTATGTATGTATGTATGAAAATTACATTGACAATCATGTTACATTATTTTCAAAATGCTTTCTTTAATTTTTCATTACTTCTTTCACACTAGAATTACAGAGCCTATAAAAACTCGTAATTCTGTCCCAACTTAAATCACTTCTTAAATCCCTTCACACCTCTCGCCAGCGCCTTTGTCTTCTAAATGTGATGATAAAGAGAAGCTTGGAGCAGCCGGCTATTCCATCCCCCCACCAATTTAGAACGTGCACAAACTTCTCTCAGCTCATGCCTTGATTGAGTATCTGGGAGTGAAGTGGAGTTTTAGAGTGGAAATAATAGATCGTTGTTTGGAACACACGCATTTCATGTCTGTTCCGTTTCTACAGTAATCTGTGTCAACACATTGTTAAAACAGAAACGTTTTTTATATTCTAGTAGTAGATGACAAAATGTAGGCATAAACTATATAATGTATGAAGCCTGAAGTCCAAATAGCAAAGAAACATTTTCACAAGAATAACACAATTGCACTTTTATTCAAAAATATAACTGCAGAAACAAAAAGCCGCCTTAACATGCGACATTGACAGCAGTTTATTGTAACTGCCTCCGTGGTTCAAAAGAATCCGTTCCCGCTTGGGAAATCAAGAGGTCACGAGTTCGATCCTGCGCCCCTCCGTTTTGAGAAGTAAACTGCTCTTAGTCTTACTGTTTTAGAATAAAAGCATACATTTGATTTCAGTCTGTAACAGCCGGTGCAATTTATGATCCTTGTAAAGGTTAGCTTATTTTTTTATTATTATTCACTTTTCATTCTCTCAGTCGCGTTCAGAATCAATCCATACAACCCCATCTGACACGGCTGTTTTCACTAAAGACGCGCTATAGCTCTGAAGTGTACCACGATGCATACTAACACCCCGGCCGGGTTCTGACAAACAAACGCTGGCGAAGCTGCTTCCTTCGTATCTCACGTCACTTGCTTTTCTTTTTTTTCAGTTTTATTGAGTGTTCCTGCCAGTCCCCGCATGTTGCTGTATGCTGTTTCTTTTGTACTCCAGGACATGCAGAGGAAAGAATGGTAAAGACCAGTAACTTCAGCGCTATATGCAGACACTCCCCATCTGCCCTTGTCGTTCAAACACAGGAACATATATTGGTGTAAAAGTATAACAAAAGTGCACTTTTATTCAAGTAACGATCTATTATTTCCACTCTAAAACTCCACTTCACTCCCAGATACTCAATCAAGCTGAAATTCGTGCACGCTCTAAATTGGTGGGGGGATGGAATAGCCGGCTGCTCCAAGCTTCTCTTTATCAGCACATTTAGAAGACAAAGGACGCTGGCGGAGAGGTGTGAAGGGATTTAAGAAGCAGTTTAAGGTGGGACGGAATTACGAGTTTTTTCAGTAGGCTCTGGTAATTCTAGTGTTAACACACTACTTCTCCGCTGCGAAGCGCAGGTATTTTGCTAGTAACTCATAAACGTGCAATATCATTTAGGAAAATCACAACATTTTACTCATCAAAAATTCGGATTATTTGTAAACAAAATCCATCGTCCTCTCTTTCCTCAAAAACAGTTCAATTACTCTGTCGTACGGATTATCGGAGTGCTTCAGTTCCATCAAAACCTCACTTTCTATCCCCATTGAAGCTAATGGTGAAAGGCAAACCCACCCTATGGTATTCCTGGCATAAGTTTGAATTCGCTTTAGGGCTGAAAATGTCCGCTCGACAGAAGCAGTGTACACGGGAATGCTCACCGCCAAATATACCGATGTGAACAGCCGCCTCATGCTCTCATTCAGATTTTTCTGATGAAGGAAGTCAAGGAGATCAGTGGGAGATTTTCCTGCAAAATCATCCATAGCATACATTGCAGTCAGTTCCGTTTTTAGCCGAGATAGATCCAAAAGCGCTCCGTGGCTGTTCTGTTAAAGTGTAGAAGGCTGCATGCGTGAAATTTTTCTTGTATTCCCGAAAGTTTTAGGGCTCGTGGAGTGTGACAAACATCAGGTTTTCATGGCCTTGAAATTTGGTCTGTGTCTGGCAAATAATATTGTCCAGAATCCTGCCATGGAGTTGTCAGTAGTGCACGCGATGATCTTTCGCTCGGAGCGCTTATGGTGCGCTTCAGTGGCATCGTAGACTTCCTTATATTGGCTTCCATCTAATCAATGGGTCTGAATACGGTGACGCTGCTGCCTCTGCTAAAGGCCCTACTGACACCAACTCAAAATCTGATTGGTTGAAGTCCGTCCTTTCTCCTCAACTCGCTGTTCTCTACTGTTTTATTGTTCGTTTATTACGATTGTTATAGTTATTGTGTAGCTATTTTAGACTTAGTTTACTGTTCAGATACCCATTTCCTTTATTTAATCCGCGGGCTCTCCGGTATTTTTTTGTTCTTTTTATTACGATTATAGTTATTTATTGATTCCCTTCTTTGGCTGACTGCCTGCCCATATAAAGGCGCTCCGCTGTTTTTTTGTGAAGCAGCGTTTACACAGCTTCTCAACTGTTTTATAAACAAAGCGCCATATAAGGCCGCGTTTTCCTTGCTTCGCCAACTAAGTAGCCTTTTTATTTAATCCACGGGTTCTCCGCTGTTTTATTGTTGGGAGCTCTTCCTTCTTTTCTACGCACTGCGGTCACAGTCAGTTCATGTGATTACGTGGGAGGCGTGATGATGTCACACGCAGCTCCGCCCCCCACGGCCATCGGGCTAACGTCCATTACAGTATATGGAGAAAAATATGTTAATGTTATGACCATTACGCGTAGAATTTCGAAATGAAACCTGCCCAACTTTTGTAAGTAAGCTGTAAGGAATGAGCCTGCCAAATTTCAGCCTTCTACCTACATGGGAAGTTGGAGAATTAGTGAGTGAGTGAGTGAGGGCTTTGCCTTTTATTAGTATAATAGCAGAATACCCGTGTTCTGAGCGGAGAAGTAGTGTGTTAAAGAAGTTATGAAAAGAAAATGAAAAATTTTAAAAATAACGTAACATGATTGTTAATGTAATTGTTTTGTCATTGATATAAGTGTTGTTCTCATATATATATATATATATATATATATATATATATATATATACTAGCAAAATACGGCTTCATGGCCAGAAGTAGTGTGTTAAAGAAGCAATGAAAAAGAAAAGGAAACATTTTGAAAATAATGTAACATGATTGTCAATGTAATTGTTTTGTCACTGTTGTGAGTGATGTTGTCATATATATATATATTTACACACATAAACATATATATACATATCTATACATATACACATATATACATACATAAATATATCTACATATATACACATACATATACATACACACATACATACATACACACACATATATACACACAAATACATACATATATACATACATATACATACACACATATATAAACATACTAGCAAAATACCCGTCACAGCGGTAATGCATTAAAATTTTATTAAGAAGAAAATTAAACCTTTTTAAACTGAGGGAAAATATGCCAATAATTATTTGTTAAGGATCTCTTTTTATACAATGTTGTCAGTTCGGCCCTCCGGTTGTAACATGACCAAGCTGTGCGCTGAGCTTACTCTTGAGCATGTAACTTACAGTTGGCCAAGTGAACAGTAATCTTGTCTCAAATGTCACATCTTGGATTGCTGCTGTCATAATCGATTTGAGTTTCATGGTTTGTTTCAATTACGACAGTATTTGCAGGATTTGTTGTGTTGAAGTGACATTTGGCATCTGTCAAGCGTTGTAAGCACACAACCGGTTTTATTGATAAAATCACATCCAGCTTTTGAGAGTTTAAACATTCATAAACATCGAAGTGTCCACTACTGAAATCGTCACCTGTGAATCTAAGATGTTTAAGAGGCATTGGCGGTTGTCGAAAGGTGTAAACTATTTGGCCATTTTGGTACACTTGAAAGCGACAACCGAACAATTCAGCGGCAGCCATCAACTCACATGCAGAACCATAGGTGAAGGGCTTAAGCATTTCACTCTTCTAGTGCTCCTGTGTAGTATAATTATCTCCTGTACTGTAATCAGTCCACACCTTGAACCTGTCCCAGTCATTCAATACATAAGACAGAATCTTCCTCCGGATATCAAGAGTGAGCCTGATATGGCCGTGCAATATGTAACAAAGAGAATGGAAAAGGTAGGTGGTATCTCCGGCATGGAAACCACTCGGTAAGTCACAGTTCTTTGATCGATGGTGATCATCTCGATAGACATGGTAATGGGGGTTGGAATGATAAAGGAAATGGGTACCTGAGCAATGTAAAGTAATTGTAAAATACCTATACAATACCTATAATTGTAATAAACAAACAATAAAACAACGGAGAAGCCGTGGATTAAACAAATAAATTAGGGCTGTAGTTATCAGTAGGGAGATGTGAATCCCGTGGCGAAGCAAGGAAGGGAATGTAGAGACCAGAGTGACGGACAGTCTTATATAGGCAGGTAGCCAGCCAACAACGTGGGAGGAGTTGGGATGGGGACACAACGCCACCTCACGCGTGACCGAGGTGCAGGCTATGGACGTATATGTATGCGTAAGTAGGATTCAGTTAGCATTGGGAACCCGTGTACCAAATAACTTGAAGATGGGCCCATAAGTAACAAAGACTGTTGAAAAGTTCAATATGGCGGCCGACAGTGGCATCATACCACCAAAATAAGTACGTACATTGGTTTCGGTTAGTGCAGGGAAGCCGCCTACCAAATTTTGAGAAGATGGGGCCATAAATAAGAAAGTTCAACATGGCAGACGTTGTTGACCGTTATGACCGTTACACGTAGAATTTCGAAATGAAACCTGCTTAACTGTTGTAAGTAAGCTGTAAGGAATGAGCCTGCCAAATTTCAGCCTTCTACCTACACGGGAAGTTGGAGAATTAGTGACGTTGTAAAGTTCAATATGGCGGCCGACAGTGGTGTCATACTAACGAAATAATACGGACATCGGTTTCGTTAAAAGTTCAATATGGCAGCCAACAGTGGCATCATATCACCGAAATAAGTATCAGCCTTCAGCCTTCTACCTACATGGGAAGTTGGAGAATTAGTGACGTTGGAAAGTTTAATATGGTGGCTGACAGTGGCATCATACCACCGAAATAAGTATGTACATTGGTTTCGGTTAGCGCGGGAAGCCGCCTACCAATTTCGTGAAGATGGGGCCATGAATAAGAAAGTTCAATATGGCGGACGTTGTTGACCGTTATGACTGTTACGCGTAGAATTTCAAAATGAAACCTGCTTAACTTTTGTAAGTAAGCTGTAAGGAATGGGCCTGCCAAATTTCAGCCTTCTACCTACACGGGAAGTTGGAGAATTAGTGACGTTTGGAAAATTCAATATGGCGGCCGACAGTGGCATCATACCACCGAAATAAGTACGTATATCGGTTTTGGTTAGAGCAGGGAAGCCACCTACCAAATTCGTGAAGATGGGGTCATCCTTCTACCTACACGGGAAGTTTGAAAATTGGTGACGCTTGGAAAGTTCAATATGGCGGCCGACGGTGGCGTCATACCATCGAAATAAGTAGGTACATCGGTTTCGGTTAGCGCAGGAAGACGCCTACCAAATTTACGTGAAGATGGGGCCATAAATATGAAAGGTCAACATGGCGGACGTCGTCGAGCGTTATAGACCATTATGACCGTTGATGCGTAATTTCGAATGAAACCTGCTTAACTTTTGTAAGTAAGCTGTAAGGAATAACCCTGCCAAATTTCAGCTTTCTACCTACATGGGAAGTTGGAGAATTAGTGATGAGTGAGTGAGTGAGTGAGTGAGGGCTTTGCCTTTTATTATATATATATATATATATATATGCTAATAAAAGGCAAAAGCCCTGACTGACTCATCACTAATTCTCCAAGTTCCCGTGTGGGTAGAAGGCTGAACAGGCCATTCCTACAGCTTACTTACAAAGTTGAGCAGGCTTTCATTTCAAATTCTACATGTAATGGTCATAACTGGAAGGTATTTTTCTCCATTTACTGTAATGGAGTTGAGCTCGATAGCCGTGGGGGGTGGAGTTTCGTGTGACATCATCACGCCTCCCACGTGAATCCATGCGAACTGACTGTCAATACAGTGTGAAAACCAGGAAGACCTCCAAAAAGCGCTTGACAAAACATGCATTATATAATTGAGAAGGCAGCTAAAACAATAAGAAGCAGTGACATATACTACCATATTCATGAGTGCTGCTACTTTGGAAAGAAAGTAAGGTGTAAACCTAAACTTGAGTTCATAGACAGGCTGCCGCTGGCGTTTCTCATGCCCACGGGTAATGCGGGATACAAGTTTAATGAGAGGCGCTTGATATAAAGCGAGAGTTTTGATCACTTTATGTGAAGTTAAAATTGCAGGTGAAGGGGTGTGCTTATGCAAATTCCGAGAGACTGTGTTTGTGGGGGATTAACAGTTAAGGCGGGTGAGGGAGTCACGCCATCATCTCCCTCCCATTTACCTAATTTCGCTCTGAGCTGTCTCTGAGCTTTCTCCACACTGAATCCTCCAGGCACTACTTACAAAAGGTTACATTGCCAATCGTGTTACGTTATTTTTAAAATCTTTCCTTTTCTTAGCACAAGCACAGCTGAGAAGCTTCGATGCATGTGCTCCATAACGCGTTAAAAAATAATGCATTTAATCGCTGTTTTGATTTGGGAAAATGGTTCAAGGGGTTGTTTTAGAATAAGTGGGGCAAAATCAGAGAGAAGAGGTCCGATACTTCAATAAAATTTACTTATTCAATTATAACATATAAATACATATGAATAGTATAATGCAGTAACAATAGGTTATAGAAATAAATATATATGCTTAAAGATACAAACTTATACTTACAGTAACATACATACAGTAACATACATCAAAAGACCCAGAGCCATCATCCTAGACCAGTAGACTGAGGGAGCCCGCATGTCAGTCTCGTCAGAGGATCAACCCCGTGTGCCTTTTATCACGTACCGGGCAGTGTGCACCTTTCCCCACGGTTGAGCGTCCAAAGAAACTGAGGGCGGAACCTTCCCTTATATACTAATTAGGTGTCCTTGCCCAAAAGTGGCCTACGTGGAAGCAGTGTATGCAGAAGTGATCAGTTTCAGCATACCCCCTCCTTCCACGGGACACGGCGCTATTTTTCTTCTACTCGGCCTTGAGACTAGTGCCTGATACCAGAAGACACAGTAATATGCTTACATGTGAAAAAAGCCTCTCGAAGTGAAAAACAACTCCTTACATAGCCTTGGCTGTATCTTTAGAACATTCCCGGCTGCTTTTCCCAAAACATTAGTCTCTGTAGCTGATTCTGCTGAAGCGACCAAC
This sequence comes from Polypterus senegalus, assembly GCF_016835505.1. Taxonomy (NCBI): domain Eukaryota; kingdom Metazoa; phylum Chordata; class Cladistia; order Polypteriformes; family Polypteridae; genus Polypterus; species Polypterus senegalus. The sequence goes on from NW_024379285.1 coordinate 16,411, forward strand.
GCCCATCTACTCTCCTGATTCCCTCTCCCTCTCTATTTCACCTTTGCTTTTTACAGAGAAAAATCCTTCCATTACATTCGCCCTCAGCTCAAAGCCAGCGCTCTTGCCCTTCTTGTTCTGACTGCAATTTTTCGTAAAGCACAAAATACATAACAGTTGAATATAGTCATTAAAGCAATAATAATAATAAAACAATTGTCCATAATAAGTGCTTTTTCTTTGCTTGGAGAAATATTTTTCCAGTGAAATTACAATTTTTCTTCAACCCAGGTACTTTGCGCACATAGAGGGTCACCTCCTGGGGAGCGGTTACTAGCACTTCACCCAAGGAGTTTCTTCTGATTTGGTATTTCATCATCCACATTGTCATCAAGAAAAGAATAAAAATCTTTAACTGAAGGTGTCCATGGTTCAAGAAATTGGATGCACACCTGTTTGACAGCAACTCTAGTAATAACTAATTAGGAAACTGGTAATAAGCAACAACATACCATTCAAATATATATAACAATACCATTAAGAGAGTAATTTCTACTTCACTAACATGAACCCCCATGATTCCCAGGTTCAAATAAAGCTAATACTAATTAATATTGTTGGTGATGATACAGATGGCATAAATATTTATCTTAAATAACTCAAAAGTTCTCAGTTTTAGGTTGCCACCGCTGTGCACAATGATAATCAGAGATAAAGTCCTTACACACCTCACCATGCTCACATCTACACACACACATTCATAAAATTGCCCAAATATACACCCAGCTGTGGTCTCAATCTTAAGCCACCTTTATCACATTAATGCAGCCATTTTGTGGACAGTAGGTGTCAATCCTCCCTTCAGAAGATGTCAGCACTACCTTCCAAAATGCAAATCACTGGGTCATTTTTGAGGTCACATTCATTTCAATTTCAACTTCAAGGGTTATACCAAGCTTCTTATTAAGGATTCATATCTTCAGAGATCTTCAGACTTCATCTGGGCTTTTTAATTCACAGACCACACACTCACCACTGTATGTATAAGACACTCCATCTCCTATGGGCCAAATTATTACTTCATTTCACTGATTTCCATAACATTTATACTACTCAAGCCATGATGTTAATCATTTGACCTGTATCACCATCAACATGCTAGCCTAAACTGTTTTATCCTCTTCTAAAAGCTATGGATGTTCTGACCTATAGTAGGTGTCCCTTATCCCCAAAATACTAGTTATGTGTGACATCCCAATATGCTTACTATTATTCTTTTCAATTAAATAAATGTACCTAAATGTAAAGTTCTACATTATTTCTATAGTACTACAATCAATAACCTAGAATATCTAAACTGGACTGACCCTAACTAGTAATAGTGCATTGTCCCTTCAATGACAATCACTTAACAATCTCTAATAGATCCCTTATGTTAGATTAGATTCAATTCTGATTAACTTTACAAATAACCAAATCATTGGTCCTTAAAGGTGACTTATTATCTCATACAAAATATCAGAAGGCATATCAAAACATTTATCTAAAAATATCTATTCTTAACCACTATGAATTCATAATAATTATATAGTATTCCCATTAATACAAACATTCATTAAATACATATTATTTAGGAATCCCTATATTCTGCTTTGTTTACAAATAATTAGCTTTCCCTTCTATATCTTTCATACTTCACAGTTCAAATACTTTTAATTTCAAAGATGTTGCCATTTGTCAAACAAGTGGACAGTCAAAGCAGGCTCCAGCAAGAACATTGAGCCCTGCAGAGTAAAAGTGTGACAGATTTTCTTCTCTAATAAGGACCAAAGCAGGTGTTGGGGTCCAACATCCCAAGCAAAAAGGACCCAAGTAGGCAGATGTCATCTATGATTCGGAATCCACGATGATCTTTTGGGCTCAAACATCACCAGCATAGTTGAGCTCTTGGCAGCAGGTATCCATGATGCCTGGAACTGGAATCAAGGTGCGTTGTCCAGTAGTCAGCTGATCGATGGCCTGATTCATGACTTGATTCCCTCTTTGGTATGGCTGGGTTCTCCTTGGAGTCAGATAATTAGTTTATCTGCAGACCTTTATCACAGCCCAATCTCTGGTTCAACTTCAAATGCTGTCATCTACGATGCACTAGGAAAAAACAGCTTTCACCTGCAGATGCGTAAAGACTTAAAAACGCCATTTAAATAGTCAGCATATTAATTCTTCATTGGTAGCTACTTATGGATCCAAAAAACAATATGTCATAAGATGTCAGATCTGTTTCGTTGGGGGTACCCCTATTAAAAATATTGCTAGCAGTGAAACAAACGGTCATTTCAATCCAGTCTGTGCTTGTCTAAGTCAATTTGTCTTTAAACAGTCAGAGTAAAAAGTTTAAATTGATAAGCACAATGTTCAAGTCCTCCTTTATAGCTGTTTCCAGTTTGGCTGCGGTTGCAATTTCCACTCAATTAAAAACATGTCCCAAGTCATTATTAAAATAAAGTCAATCAATGTATTACAAAGGGAAATGTACTCAATAATAAATCATTACAAATCATTGGTCCCAATAATATTGACATAATATTCAAATTATCTGCATTTGTTCCATAATAATTAAAAAAGTTCCAAAATTTAAACTGGTTTCAAAATTTAAACAAAATTAAACATACTTATACCAATACTTATTATACCAACTCTTCCCCTTATTGACACTTGTGTCAATATTGCTTATTTTCTATTCTATAAGTAGAAGAGATGTGGAGCAAGAGGGTATCCTGAAACTGATCCCATTAAAAGCCAAATTTTATAGCTCCCTTATATGATCGTAACATAAGAAGCAGAGTCAAGAAAGAAATCCACAATCTAGGCGGGTAAATTCTTAATCTTTTCCTTGGTGACATTAAATATAACAAAAGTTAGGCTCCACATTTCTTCCGCATGTATCTAATCACAAACCATTGTTCAATTATGCAAAGTCCTAAAACATTTTTCTTTTTACACAAGGTGTTCATTTTAAAGTTTCTATACATGTATCCTAAGTAATATTTCTTTCTTTTCTTTTTATTACTAAATTTTTAAATACCCCATTACATTTTTGGGTCTTAATAAAATGTCTCATTCAATATTTCATTAATGCATCAAAAATAAAAGTGAACCTTCCATTGGGTTTTTTTTGTGATACCAGTATTCCACTGTATTTCACACAAACATGTCAATATTACCCACAAAGGAAATAGGAAAGAAATCAATATATTAGAATGCCCTATAATGCAAAATTTCCTTTATTTATTTACTATAAGTCTAAGAAATTTGCACATTCCTACCATATTTAGAATGAAGAATCCACTTCTTTATCAGGTAAATTTTTTCCCCGAATCTCAAACTAAGAAAAAAACTTTAAATCTACTTCAGTTACATACACGATTTTCTTTTCCCATAACCTTCTTCAAAAGACAGTTGATCTTACACATTCTTTCATTGTTATCTTCCAGATGTTTTTTAAAGTTTTTCAGAATGTTGACTCAAAGAGCACAGTCTGTTTTTTCTTAGTTAACCCTCCTTATTCCCTGTTTTTCTTCAGCTTCATTTTGCTAAAGAATGTCTCCTTCAATGAAATTTACTCATTTTAATTAAAATCCTCCCTTTTATCAGAGTCTGGCCAGTACTCAAATAAAAGGGGTCCTATATATGCTTAATCTGGAGACCTTTTTAAACCCTCTGTTCATATCTTTTCTAATTTAGAATTAAGAACTCTTTTAATTTCAACATTTACATTCACATTCCTAAAATAATAATATCAATTATTTCATCCTTGCAAACAACACCACATATTTTTACACATACTTTTAAGCGCACTGAAACCTTTTTTTAAAATAAAACATAGGGATCCCTTTATTTTTCTCTAACACAAAATCACCAAACCATTGTTTAACACATTCAACTTTACCTCGTTTTTTCACTTATTATCACTTATTATTAAAAGTGAATGCATTTTCATTTTTTCAAATGTTACCTACCCCACTTTATTTTAACCCATATTTACTCAGAGCTCTGGAAGTTTATATGCACCCCGGCAGCTTCAGCAAATCATAATCGAACTACATTACCCAAGTCTCCATGTTTTGCTTTCTTACTCCCAACACACGCTTGCCACACAGGGACAAATAACAGGCACGCTACACATTTTTAGCACAAACATATTTATACACACACAGAGAACAATTAATGCTCAACCTGACATAATATAGCACGCACATTTGAATAAGTTCAGCACAGACATATTCACACACAGACATTGCGGGCCAGGTACCTTTGAAGTTAAATAGTGCACTTTTTCCTTTTTGCGATATTTTTTTTCTCCCTTGTTATTCTTTTTGCATTCCTCTGCACAACAACCAGCATCCAGTGACTGCCTCCTGTCTCAGCAACAATCTGCTCTGCTATAATCTAGGGTCCGGGGTCGCATAAGAGCTGCTTGTCCTTGCCTTTCAACAAAAAGGGGTCTCTTATCAGCAAGCAGATATGAGAGTGCAGCGATCTCACGAAAACTAAGTTCTCCTGCATTTATCTCTGTTTTTCAGGGTCAAAATACCCCAAAATCAAAGCACACACTTTAACACTGAGCGATCGTTGCTTAATCTGTATGCATTCTCTTTATACATTCTACGTGTACTGCTAGCTGCTTTCGAAATTTTTAGCCAGGTATTTATCGGCTATGCATAAGCTGCCTTCTCCCCTATCCTTGGCTCTCTGTACCCGTGGCAATAATACAGCCACCTGGGGTTGACCATTGAGGCTGCCCTAGCATCCTCAAGTCCATTTGCATTTTCTTAATTTCCCTTTCTTTTGTCTCCACGCTGTCCAGACATCTAACTGCCGTTAGTAAAACCCACCCGTCTGCAAGCCCGTTATGGGTTTTTTACAGACACCTGACATTTCTTAAGAGGGTTTTATCCTTTTTCTTAGACATCTCTGATTTCTTTTTGCCTCACTCAATAGTTCAATATTTTCCAGATTCCACAAAATCCTGCCGACTTCCTAAAATGTTTTGATTTGGGAAAATGGTTCAAGGGTTGTTTAGAGTAAGTGGGCAAAAAACAGAGAGAAGAGGTCCCATACTTCAATAAAATTTATTATTCAATTATAACATATAAATACATATGAATAGTATAATGCAGTAACAATAGGTTATAGAAATAAATATATATGCTTAAAGAGACAAACTTATACTTACAGTAACATACATACAGTAACATACATCAAAAGACCCAGAGCCATCATCCTAGACCAGTAGACTGAGGGGGCCCGCATGTCGTCTCGCCCGAGGATCAACCCTGTGTGCCTTTTATCCGCACCCGGGGGGTGTGCACCTTTCCCCTGGTTGGCGTCCAAAGAAACTGAGGGGGGAACCTTCCCTTATATACTAATTAGGTGTCCTTGCCCAAGCGGCCTCATTGGGAAGCAGTGATGCAGAAGTGATCAGTTTCAGCATACCCTCCTTCCACGGGACACAGCGCTATTTTCTTCTACTCAGCCTTGGCTAGTGCCTGATACCAGAAGACACAGTAATATGCTTACATGTGAAAACTCTCAGTGAAAAACAACTCCTTACATAGCCTTGGCTATCTTAGAACATTCCGGCTGTTTTCCCAAAACATTAGTCTCTGTAGCTGATTCTATGCTGAAGCGACCAACTCCCATCTGCTCTCCTGATTCCCCCTCCCTCTCTTTATTTCACCTTTGCTTTTACAGAAAAAATCCTTCCCTTTAAACTCACTTTTGCATTACAAACAAAGGGAACTTTGTCAATGCATGATTTACTGGTACACCCATTACTTTGATCAGTGCATCCCTATTCATTTTATCCTCGCACCACCTTGGCAGAAGAAGTATGAATAAATATAAGGTTAACACAGAAAAACAGATCACCAATTCAAGCTTTTATGAATAATCGATTAGCCATCAATAATTGTTTTTAAAGCCATACTCAGTGTAATCTCCTTCCATTTTATAATTTTTTCCGCCACTAGCCATGATTAAATGAGCGGTAAAAAGTAAAGCGAGGTGACTTATTTAGGCAGGCATATATATGACAGCAACACTCATGACAATGTCAATCATGTTACGTCATTATTAAAATGTTTCCTTTTTGTTTCATTACTTCTTTAACACACTACTTCTCCGCTCTTGGCCGGTATTTTCTATATATTTTATCTTTTGATATGGTAGTGTCTGCAAAACTGGGGTCTCCTGCCCGCGAAAGTCGAAACCGGCGTGCACAAGCTGTGCGGCCTTTTAGCGCTGACTGGGTTCTGCCCTTGTCAAATGAGCACTTTAATTTTTTTTACCCTTCCTGAGCTATAGCAGACAAGTGCAAACACGGGACCCCTTTTCTATACCGGCGAACTAATATTAAGCGATTCGACTTTCTATTCAACGATTACGATTTGAGGTTGGGCCGGATTATGAAACCCCGCCAGGTGGAGGACTGACCGTGCCATCACAGCCAATTTATGGCAGGAACATCTCACCAGTCTACACAAGACCCACCCCGACTGTCCCCAAAAGCGATCATAACGTCAGCAAACACATTTTCTATACTATATAAAAGAAAAAGGCAACTTTCCTTTCTTTACCCTTTATCCCAAACCAAAGCCTTTCTCTCTTAACACTCCAGAGGACACAAAACTAATTTTCTTTTTCTGGTAATGCCGGTAAGGGGACATTACCAGAGGAAGAAATTTAACGTTCAAATAGAAAATGTAATTTCTATACCCACAGCCGTCGTGTAGCGCCTTTCAAAAGGTATCTACTACCCAGATATGATCCATATACTTTTAGCTGCTGTTATACTACTTACCTGTTGTGTTCACAAAAATGTTTGCCCCCTCCTTATTGTTACCAA
>NW_024379286.1:0-8600 GCF_016835505.1 Polypterus senegalus
TGGGGGTTTTTCAATTCTTTTTCATAAAACAATCTTTTTACACAAAATATTCTTTGGCATATACTCAGTATCAGGATGCTATATTCTGGTGTAAAATACCTTGTATATGGCAAGTTTCAATCCATATACAGTTTAGTAAAATTGACACTAAAATTCATTTTGCAGGCAAATTTTTTTGTTTGAAAAGTAGTTACTAAAAAATGTGTTGCGATATTTTAAAGGTTTTTTGTGATGGTTGAAAAGAATGCAAAGCTAAACTCATGATCACCATAATCAAAGGGCTGAAGCGTATTATAAACCCAAAAAGTCTAAAGATACTCAAAATCAAAAACAAAGGTGGTAGAACAAGCATAAAATGCACACAATTGCTCTGCCTAGCACTGAGGCTTAAACTCCCAGGGCCTTGGATGGTCTCACAGCAGCAGTGTGGGAGTCCCTGTCTATAAATGCAAAGGACAATGCCTAATAACATAGGATAAAAAATTTTGTAAACTTATATACGGGACAATTGAATTTAAAGAAAACATCATGAAACAAAAGAAGAAACAAAACGTATTTGATAAGATAAAACACAAAAGAATGTATAAAAAACATCAAAATAAAACACATAAAAGAAAAGAAACTGGGGGCTAAAGAAAAAACCCTGGCAGTGGTTCTCAAGCTCGGTCCTGGGATACCCCTGTGACTGTGGGTTTCAAAATTAGCTGTAAAAAAAGATTGAAGATTGCAGAACAAGTAAATAAGGCACTGCATGGAAGGAAAAGAGTCAAGATTACATTAATAAATTTAATTCCAAAACCCATCAAACCTAGGGCCTGGGAAGGCCCAATTCATTCGGGTAAAAAAGCCTCTCTGAATCCAGGAGAGAGGCAGTGTGTGATATTAGACATATATCCTGTGTGATTGGACACAATTTTGCAATTGTTTTCTCACAGCTCAAAGTATCTGTTTTAATTCCAGAGTCTTCGGCACTGTCCCCTCTATATACATTAAAATATTTTGTCTAAATATTTTCATTTACTGCTTTTTCAAAACCTGGGATGTTAGATGGACTTGAACCTCAAAACCCCCAAATGTGTGTGTGTTTTTTTATGGCTTGCAGAAGGGGCAGTCAGGTTTGACTCACATCTGCACCTCGTCTTACCAGGCACATTCTGACTCCCCATGTACCTCCCGATGAATAAAATGCATTATGGAAATAGATAAATGAATAGATATTTTGGGAATTACGGGATAGGCAGATTAAGTGACTTTTTGAGTCATGCAGTAAGCAAGGATGCTACTGCAACCTTTGGTTTATTTTCAGTTTTGAAATAAAATCAGACAGATTACTCAGAGATCATAGCGTGCAGAAAACATCAGTGCAAGAGGGATTTGTCATCCTAGGCAAACTCATAATGGACTTTAAGAGGGGCTGGACTTCAGTTCTAAGCTGATGAGTGCATGACTCATTTCACACAGCATACTGATCCAATGCTAGTAGGCACTAAATCATGAAAAATCATTTCAAAAGGTTAATCTAATATTATACTTTGCAAAGTGCTCTTAGCCAAAGATTACTGTATATTTGGGTTTTTAAAGTATCTATCTGACATTACTGGGAAACATGTGTAGGAATGAGGAAATGACCCAGTAAATTTTCAGTTCCCGCCTGTTCATCCGTCATCCTTTTATCCATCCCTTGTCCAAACCTTCTCTGTCCAATTACAATAAAGGGGAAATTTAGTCATCAAGAAAACAAAAAAATATATACATATTTTGCATGTAAAAAACAATAAAAAAAATGTTTTTTGGATCTATTTCTATTACATGTTTTACCCATGCGAAATTGAATTAAAGATAAAACAGAAGGCAATAGAAATAAGGGTTCATTTTTTTAAAAGAAAAAAAATCTAGAGGATATAAAAGGGACTTTTTTTTAAAAAATATGGCGAGGGCCCCCCCGATCTTTTTTTAACCCAATTGTAGTTCTATCCCTTTTCAGAAGCTAGTCTATGACTTAACATAAGGATGTTTTAAATCAAATAATGGGTGGGCAGGAAGGGACAGGGCTTTGGCAAAATGACATCACACATTTGAGGGGTACTTTTATTCCCGCTGGAATGGGGTGGAAAACAGGTTTAAAAAACCATTATTTCTTCCCCTTATTTCCCAAACCCCCAAAACCTCCCCATGCTCACATACCCCTAAAAACACACTGTTAACTCTTTTTAAAATGAAACATACTATAGTATACTTTAAAACACACACACACACACACACACATAAAAACATGTAGGGGGGAGGCAATAAGGACCTGTTAAAGTAATTCCACATCTGGGAAAAGAACACTAACTTCTTTTTGATACCTTCGACTATTTTTTTGGGAAAATTTTACAGGGTTGGCACCTCCAGTTTTCACTTCAGTCCCCCCTCTGTGCAATTTCCTCCTGGTTAAAAACGATCTTGTCTCTTATTAAGTTCGTTGGGCCTTGTAAAATCTTCGGGGCATAATATATATATATAAAAAATTTAAAATATCTATATATATAAAAGTTCATGTGACATGTATGTTTCAGCATCAAGTCAAGCGGCTGGAGCAATTTTCATGAAACTTAATTTTTTCCCTCAGAATAAAAAATCTGTAGGGTGAAATCAGGGGGGGAATCTTCGGTCTTTTTCATTTATCATCCAGTTGAGCGCCCCCCAGAGGCAACTGGGGCAACCCCAGCATTCTTTATGTCGGCCCCCGCATTTTGTTTTTTAAAATTTAAAATAGGTTCTATGGGGGAAAGTGTGTTTTCTGCGGCATGGAGGGACTTGAGTTCAGGGCTCCAGCTCGGATGCAATGGGCCCAAATTACACGGCAGGAAACCTCCTAAGAAAAACAGTCCTTAGCTGCTAATGCACAAACAATAAAAGCCGGGACATGAATCCCTTTCAAAGAGATGCCCCGATTAGTTCTGATGGGTTTAAATACATCAAAGGGTCCCCTGCTTTTTCGAGGGGCCCCGGAAAGTATATCCCGGGGCTGCCAGCATTCTTTATTTTTGGTAAAAGGGACCCCCGTTGCTTTTTTAAAATTTAACAGGTGGCCCGTTCAGGGAGCTGGATAAAAACCTGGGAACCCAAAAAGGGCAATGGGTTGGCTTTTTTTCTTTTTTATTTTTTTTTTTTTTTATGTTTTTTTTAAAATTAAAATTAAAAAAACTGAGGGAACTAGGTGACTGCCAGAATTCTTTATGTTTGGCACCACCACACCCCGTCTTTTCAAATTAAATACAGTTGGCCAGTTCGAGGGATCAACGGATGATAAATACATACAACACCCAAAATCTAGCACATTAGTGAGTCTTTTGATCCAATTATCCATCCATCCATTTTTCCCAAACCCCATATCCCAACTACAGGGTCAAGGGGTCTGGGGTAATCCCCGCCAACACTGGGGCGGGCAGAAAAAAACCCCGGGGGTTTTACCCCCCCACAGAAAACCCACACAGACACAGGAGAAAATTTTAAACCCTGGGGAGGGGGCCTGGGGGGAACAGGTTTTTGTTTTTCATTTATTTTTTTTTTTAAAGTTGTTTTTTTTAATTTTTTTCTCAAAAAAATTAAAAAACTTTTTTCCTCCCAAGCAATGTTGGGGACCAGTGGTATATATATATATATATATATATATATATATATATATATATATATATATATATATATATATATATATATATATATATATATATCTAAAAGATTCAACAAAAACAGGTATAAGGGTTTGGGTTTTCCCAAGCCCAGTATATTGTAGTATCACAATAAACAAAAAATCAGGTCATGGTTTAAAACTAAAAGTTCATAAGCACTAGCCTTTTACTAGGCGCTGATTTTTATAAGGGAGGAGCCAAAAGTGGGGGGAATGCTGGGAAGGAACGTGAGGGATGATGGGACTGCTGATGTCATGGAAGATGGGGAGGAAGGAGGAAGTAACTTACTGTGGCAGAGTCAGGGGAGCGTCTTTGGTTCTGGAAAACAAAGAAGAAAGGTTAGTACCCCCACTCCCCACCGGAGCCCTCCTGATGTGATTTAAGATCCTTCCATTGGCCTCCTAGTTCACATGCGTGACAAAAAAAATATATATATATATATATATATATATATACACCTGTATATATACTGTATATATAAAATATATATATATACTGTATATATATATATAAATTGGTTTTGAAAATATATGTATTTGTTCAGATACTTTGGTTTTGAATAGATCCATTCAGATATACACTATCAGTCAAAAACACCTCATTTTTCAAATTTGTTTTCAAATTTAATCAGTTGAAAAGCAATAAATGACCTAAAATGGAGAAACAGACAGAGATTTAAATTTAAAGTTTGGGTTTAAAGCAAAACTGAAAAGAAATATCAGAATATTATTATATTATTCTTCGGGGGAATGATTAAGGTTACAACTTACAGATTTTTTTGCAGCAATTAACGTACATTAAGCCTTGCAAATTGAAGCAAACAATTTGCACAAGTTTCCCAACTTCTGTTGATTACTTAAAACCCTGTGTGGTCTTAAATCTGTCTTAAGTTGGGGTTGGAACTGACTGTTTACTATACCCTCTGAAGTCTACATTGACAATATTTTCCAGCAATAATGGAAAACAGCAATTAACAAATGAAATGATGCAAAGTATTTACCCTTTGGAGTGTAGGCCTTTCATTTTAGATGAATTCAAAAGAATCTAATTATCACTTAGTATGGTATCTTGCACAATCCAAAGGTATTGAAATTGAAAGAAACTCTGATAGCAAAGGGGACCTGGGAGACTAAAGTCCGCAATCAGAAGAAAAGTCATTACTTGATTTACCAGCTTGCATGATAGGACCTCTCAGCACAATGGCTTCAAGCACAGCTTAAGAAAGGGTTGAATAAAGCAAGTCTCAGATTCTGCTGGGAAGAGAAGACTTTGTTCAGTCTGCGGGAGTCCATAACCAGTATTTCAAGGCCTTATTTTGTCCTTTAAGGTTGGTTTCTTACTGCCACTTGCACTGTAAAATATGTCACAAACACATACAAATATATGGAGAAAGGTTCAGAAGAGATTTCATATATATATATTTACAGTACTAGCCATCCCATGGCTTCACCCATTAGTAAAACAGGACACTGAGGAGGGTCCTGCCCAGCCCCCCACTCTTGGCGTCTTCCCCTCCTCGGCCTGCTGTCTCTGTCTCAGATTAGGGGGAATATATGCTCCTGCAAGCAAAATATGATTCTTAGCGCAATGGGGAGAGTTAAAAATCAGCCTGAATGTTTGAGCAAATTCTGAAAAAGATCTAAATCCTAAAAGCAGAGTTAAGGTTGTCCCCCAGCAGACGCGTGAATGAGAGGGCCCATCCCCTCCACGTGAAAGCGGACAGACATACAAACAAGTCTAAAAACTAAAAGAAATTTCATGCAAGGACACGAAATTTTAAAACCTTTCTTAGTGAGCACCTATGGGCGGGGGAAACCTACTTTTCCAAATTTCAAATCTCAACTCCTCATGGTTCAGGAGATTTCATGATGGGGTTAGTCAGTGGTATTTGGCTTTTATATATTATGACAATAGAGGAGCTGTCACTCCTCTAAACCCCACAGACAAGCATCAGACACCAGGTAAAGTACCAGAAATAATTTTTATTTCTTCTTCTGTATTGCTACAGTAGACACCACAATCACCACCCTAAACAAATAATAAATAATATCAATAATGATCCACCTCTCCTCCCAGCAGCTCCGTCACCTACCATCCAACTCTGGGTCCAGTTCTGCATTTCCCACAGTCCTTTAAATAGTCCTTGACCATCTAGCGACTTGGATGTGTCAGTCAGGAGAAGCTGCTGGCCGTCAATCACAATATATAGATCAATAAATACATTAAATATATAAATGTATTATAAATATACATGTATACGGTACAGGCCAAAAGTTTGGACACACCTCCTCATTCAATGTTTTTTTTTATTTTCCCTGACCATTTACAGCCTCCATCACTCTCCTTCTTGGGCAAATAGCCCTTAAAAGCCTGGAGGTGTGTTTGGGGTCATTTCCTGTTGAAAATAAATGATGTCCAACTAACCGAGCTTTCACAACACACTGCGGTCCCAACCCCATTGATAAAACAAGAATTCCACTAAATAACCCTGATAAGGGACACCTGTGAAGTGAAAACCATTTCAGGTTACTACCTGTTTAAGCTCATCGAGAGAATGCCAAGGTGTGCAGAAGCAGTAATCAGAACAAAGGGTGGCTATTTTGAAGAAACTAGAATATAAAACATGTTTTCAGTTGTTTCACCTTTTTGTTAAGTACATAACTCCACATGTGTTCATTCATAGTTTTGATGCCTTCAGTGAGAATCTACCAATGTAAATGGTCATGAAAATAAAGAAAAACACATTGAATGAGGGAGATGTGTCCAAACTTTTAGCCTGTACTGTATATATAATATACATACAGTATACATATAGTATTAATACAGTATACATATGCATATATATTCTATATATATATATTGAAGCGAGGTCTGTGATACGGTTTGCATATTTGTTGCTAGTAATCCACACTATTATTTAGACATCCTTCTTTTTAAGCCCGCATATGTTGGGTTCATGTCCAAATGTCTGTTAATGGCGTTTTCATTTGAGAGCCATGATTCAGCAAGCTCTCTGCCACTTTAAGTATTATACCCGCATTTTATTTGCACCATGTCCCAGTTAAACATTGGTTTGAATACATCAGTTTAGACTAATAGATAGATAAATAGACAGACAGAAGTGAATTTGTCCCATTGTTGTGATTATTGCATATATTTTATACAACAAGCATATACCTGTTGGGCATGTTTAATTGTGAAAGTTATCTTGATTTGGAGTCATAGCTTTCAAGGCATTTTTCTTTTCTTTCATTATTATAACAATTGCACAGATCCCTACGTCCTTACCCTGCTCTGTCCCATCTTGCTCCTTACACTGCCTCTTTCTTGATGTGTATTTGTGTTGGGTAATTGTTGTAGTCATATTTTACAGAGATATACAGCAGTTATATTTTTAAAAGGGAATTTTGGCAAGATCAGATTATTCTGTAGCATTGATCAACGATCATCCATAGATTCAGGCAAGTAGGTCAAGTTTTCCGAACCCAAATAGAAGCTTTCAACAAAAAGAAATAATGTTTCATCAGATGAATAAGTGATCACCATAACAGACACAATCATCAAAGGAAAAAAATGCAAGCAAATAGCTTGCAGGGCTGTGAAAAAACATTTATTCTGCGTGATCTTGCATCTTAAAGTTAGAAAAAAAACGTCAAAGTGCGATCAAGGTCTATACGTGTTCTGCTGCTGAACCGGTGTATTGAGTTAAAGGCAAAGGCAATCAAACATTAAATGGTTTTGTTATTAAATATGTGAAGCTAGAGAGTTGGTATTATACAGTCATGCCCGATTTAATGTCTTCTGAATTAACAATTTTGATTTATTTTGAGCATATACGAAAATGTGGCTTCAAAGAGGGATCTGAAATTTGGGAGGATACTTTGAGAGAAGGTGGGTGTAAGGAGCTGCTGGAGGGACAGAGCAGGACAAGGAGGTGAGGATCTGTACAAATCTTATAATAATGAAAGAAAAGTCTTTTAGAACTGAGGACTACAAAGCAGGATGACTTTCAAAATAAAATGTGCCAAACACTGAGACACTAAACTCAGGAGGCCAAGCTGTGCCTACCTGTAAATACAAATCATTTATTCAAATTGGCGTATATTTTTGAACCAAGCTATATATGTAAAGGGAAGTATCTAAACAAATGTACATATCTAAACCAATCTATTTAAACCGATATATATATATATATATATAAACCAATTTATTTCAACTTATATATATATTTTAACAAATGTATATATCTGAATGGATGCATTCAAACCCATGTATCAAAACCAATATATACATCTGCACCAGTTTATATACTTAAATCAACCAATCTTTTTTCCTGAACTTCACCTTATAATATTTACACACCGTATTTATATATATTTATATACACACACCTACTGTTTTCACTAATGGATTAATCTTATAGCTCTTCTTCTTTCGGCTGCTCCCGTTAAGATTGCCACAGCGGATCATCCAAAATTATTGTCTGCATATTGATTGGCAAATTTTACACTGGATGCCCTTCCTGACATAACCCTCCCCATTTAGCCGGGCTTGGGACTGGCACAAAGAAACACACTGGTTTGTGCATCCCCTGTGGCTGGGTTGGATTAATCTTATAGCTCTGAGGCCCATAAAAATTCAACCTTTTGGAAAAAATATCAAGGAAAACCCATTGATGTCTGCATTTTAAAAGAAGTGATCTTGGGGTATGGATCTGTGGATGCAGAATAGATAGAACGTGTAGCAGATC
The DNA here is from genome assembly GCF_016835505.1 of Polypterus senegalus. Taxonomy (NCBI): domain Eukaryota; kingdom Metazoa; phylum Chordata; class Cladistia; order Polypteriformes; family Polypteridae; genus Polypterus; species Polypterus senegalus. Next base: position 8,425 of record NW_024379286.1, read on the forward strand.
CCAAATGCAAACTGGTTCAAGTCCTTATTTATGACCTTTGTGTTTCTCACACACAAAAAAAAAAAATATCATACATAAATGATAACAAAAACCAACAATTAATTATTTATATAAAAGTATCTATTTTATTAGAAACAAAGTATTGCTTTTCCACCCATTTTTATGAATTAAAGGGT